>NC_064850.1:134811230-134886230 GCF_024139225.1 Suncus etruscus | reverse complement strand
AAAATGAAGATTCCCCCCCTTCACCAGTGCAACATTCCCACAACCAATGTCCTCCATCTCCCTCCTCTCCACCTACTGCCTGTATTGGAGACAGGCATTCTACTTCTCTCACTCATTAACATTGTCATTGTTAGTGTAACTGACTAGACTCACCACTCTTTGTGGTGAGCTTCTTATCATGAGCTGGTTCTTCCAGCCCTTATCTCTCTTGTCTCTGGGCATTATTACAATAATGTCTTTTATTTTTCTTAAATCCCATAGATGAGTGAGACTATTCTGGTTTATCTCTCTCCTTCTGACTTATTTCATCAGCATAATAGTTTTCATTTCCATATATGTATAGATAAATTTCATGACTTCATTTTTCCTGACAGCTGCATAGTATTTCGTTGTGTATTTGTACCACAGTTTTCTTAGCCATTCATCTGTTGAAGGACATCTTGGTTGTTTCCATATTCTGGTTATTGTAAATAGAGCTGCAATGAATATAAGTGTGAGGAAGGGATATTTGTATTGCATTTTTTTGTTCCTAGGGTAGATCCCTAGGAGTGGTATAGCTGGATCATATGGAGCTCGATTTCCAGTTTTTTGTTTTGTTTTGGTTTGGTTTTGGTTTCTGGGTCCACCCAGTGGCGCTCAGGGGTTACTCCTGGCTCTATGCTCAGAAATAGCTCCTGGCAGGCTTGAGGGACCATATGGGATGCCGGGATTCAAACCACTGTCCTTCTGCATGCAAGGCAAACGCCTTACCTCCATGCTATCTTTCTGGCCCTGATTTCCAGGTTTTTTTTAGGAATCTCCACATTGTTTTCCATAAAGGCTCTACTAGATGGCATTCCCAGCTGCAGTGAATGAGAGTGCCTTTCTCCCCACATCCCTGACAGCACTGCTTGTTCTTGTTCTTTTGATGTGTGCCAGTCTCTGTGACTTGATGGTTACCTCATTGTTGTTTTGACTTGCATTTCTCTCATGATTAATGATGTGGAGCATTGTTCATGTGCCTTTAGGGCATTTGTATTTCTTCTTTGAGAAAGTGTCTGTTCATTTGTTCTCCCCATTTTTTGATGGGGTTAAATGCCTTTTTTCTTATTAAGTCTGTCAGCACATTGTATATCTTGGATATTAGCCCCTCGTCTAATGAGTATTGGGTGAATAGTTTCTCCCACTCTGTGGGTGGTTTTTGTATTCTAGGCACTATTTCCTTTGAGGTGCAGAAGCTTCTCAGCTTAATATATTCCCATCTGTTTATCTCTGTTTCCACTTGTTTGGAGAGTGCCATTTCCTCCTTGAAGATGCCTTTAGTCTCAATGTCATGGAGTGTTTTACCTATGTGTTGTTCTATCTACCTTATGGTTTCAGGTCAGATATTAAGGTCTTTAATTCATTTGGATTTGACCTTTGTGCATGGTGTTAGATGGAGGTCTGAGTTCACTTTTTTGCAAGTGGCTGACCAGTTGTCCCAACACCACTTGTTGAAGAGGCATTTCTTGCCTCATTTTGCATTTCTTGCCCCTTTATCAAAGATTAATTGATTGTATGTCTGGGAAAATTTTTCTGAATACTCAAGTCTATTCCACTGATCTGAGGGTTTGTATTTATTCCAATATCATGCTGTTTAAATCACTATTTCTTTGTAATACAATTTAAAGTTGGGGAAAGTGATGTTCCCCATATTCCCTTTCCCAAGGGTTGCTCTAGTTATTAGTTTGTGTTTATTGTTACAAATGAATTTCAGGAGTGTTTGATACACTTCTTTGAAGAATGTCATGGGTATCCTTAGAGGGGTTGCATTAAACCTGTACAATGCTTTGGAGAGTATTGATATTTTAATGATGTTAATCTTCCCAACCCATGAACAGGGTATGTATCTCCATTTCCTTGTGTTCTTTTTTATTTCTTGAAGCAGGGTTTGTAGTTGTTTTTTTTTATAGGTCTTTCACATCTTTAGTTAAGTTGACTCTAAGATATTTGAGTTTGCATGACACTAATGTGAATGAATTTTTGTTTTTTTTTGTTTTTGGGTCACATCTGGTGATGCTCAAAGGTTACTCCTAGCTATGTGCTCAGAAGTTGCTCCTGGTTTGGGACACTGGGGATAGAACCGAGGTCCATCTTGGAACAGCCACATGAAAGGCAAATGCCCTACCACTGATCTATTGTTCTTGCCCGGGATTGTTTTTGTTTTTGTTTTTTATTAAATGTCCATATCTTCTCTATCATTATTGGTGTATAAGGGGGCCATTGATTTTTGCATGTTAATTTTGTAGTCTGCCACTTTGCTATATGAATTATTGTTTCTAGAAGCTTTTTGTTAGAGTCTTTAGGGTTTTCTAAATATAGTATTACGCCATCTGCAAACAGTGAGAGCTTGATTTCTTCCATTCCTATCTGGGTCCCCATGATATCTTTTTCTTTCCTAATCGCTATGGCATGAAATTCCAGCACTATATTGAATAGGAGTGGTGAGAAAGGACAGCCTTGTCTTTACCAGATTTTAGAGGAAAAGCTTTTAGTTTATCTCCATTGAGAATAATATGTGCCATTGGCTTGTGATAGATGTCCTTGACTGTATTCCCATTTTGATGAGAGATTTTTCCAAGAATGGGTGGTGACAGCAGTCAAGTGTCTGGAGTGTTTAGCAGACCCAGCATGTCCTGAGGGCAACATTGTAAGTGTGTAACTATGCACCACAGAGATGGAAATGGGGAGCGAGAAGGGGATACACAAAGCTGGGAAGCTCTTCAGGGTGTCAGATTACATATTTCCATAACCAGGGTGAGTCCTGCTTGTAGTCTGATCCACCCTAGATATGGCTGAGGGAAGTGATAAAGTAAGCTCTAGTATGGGGAGAAAAGGTTCAAAGTAAAAGGGACTAGACTATAAGCCAAGACATCATGAGTTTGCTTAGAGAAATGCTTCTGGAACCATCATCATCTCCTTCCCAGGTGCAGTGCTGAGTTCCTGGTAAGGCTCAGACACTGCTGTATTGGGATAGACATCATTCAATCTGCTCAATGTCCACCCTGCCAGATGATCATCATCCCTATTTCCAGGAGTCTGTCAAATAGCACCAGGAGCACAACAGTAATACTTGGAATGTTCTTTTCCAAGACACATTAATCAGGGCTGGAGCAATAGTTCAGTGGGTAATGTTTTTGCTTTGCACAAGGCCAACCCAGGTTTGATAATAGTCTTATCCCATATGTTCCCCAGAGCCTGCTAAAAGTGATTTCTGAGCACAGAGTCAGGAGTAAACCCCGAGAGCTGCTTGGTATGACCCACCCCCTAAAATTAACAAGAGACACAACTCAAGTTTAATTTATATAAGCCATATTTAAAGAGAGGGAGTATTCAGATAAATTCACTTATGTAATCAGAATATGTGTATAACTTGTGTAAAATGTGTGTATGTGTGTGTGAGAGAGAGAGAGAGAGAGAGAGAGAGAGAGAGAGAGAGAGAGAGAGAGAGAGAGAGAGAGAGAGAGCACCTGGAGGTGCTCAGGGTCTTCTCTGGCCTCATTTCTGGAGGATATTCCTGATGGTGTTTAGAGGACCACAAGGGGCTAGGGATCAAAGGTGCTGGTCCTTTAACATGCAATGTTAAATGTGCTCTAGGGCTACAGTGATAGACAGAGGGTAGACACTTGCCTTCTATGTGGCCCTTTAGTCCCAGAAGTCCCCCTAGAGTGATCCCTGAACACAGAGTCAAGCTCTGAGTCCTGACATGTGTGGCCCCCAAACAAGAATAAGATAAGTGTTCCAGTCCTCTGGGTTATCTCTCCAAAATCTAAAATTATTTAAAATTGATCTTAGAATCTAGAGAGGAAAAAATAGCAAATATATTTTTCTCAAAAGAAAATTATTTGCCTTATTTTTCAGGTCAACAGATGATGTTTTTCCCATCTTGGGCTGGATCAGATTCCTTAGGCAACCTGATGGTTCCTTCCCTAGTATAGAGTATTGATGCTGAATTTAAGGTGGGCACTATTGGACACATCAGCATAGCAAACTACAGCCCAGACCCCCAGGACTCAAATCCTCTGGCCTCAGCCAGAGTGTCTGGGACTATAGGCCTGTGCCACCACATCTGAACAGATGATTTTTTAAAAATGACAACTGTGGGGCTGAGTGATAGAGCAGTGTGCTCTATGCAAGGTAGGGTGCTTACCTTGCATGTGACCAACCCAGGTTTCATTCCTGGTGTCTCATATCGTCCCCCAGTCTCGCCAGGAGTGATTCTTGAGTACAGAGCACTGTTGGGTGTGGCCCAAAATAAAAACAAAACAAAAATATATAATCATGGGGCCGGCGAGGTGGCACTAGAGGTAAGGTGTCTGCCTTGCAAGTGCTAGCCAAGGAAGGACTGCGGTTCGATCCCCCAGCGTCAATTATGGTCCCCCCAAGCCAGGGGTGATTTCTGAGCGCTTAGCCAGGAGTAACCCCTGAGCACAAATGGGTGTGGCCTGAAAAACCAAAAATATATATAATAATTTCAAATAACTTATTTAAAAATAAATATTGGCAAATAAAATATGTATAAGTTTACTGATGGCCACATAAATACAAAGTTCATTTTCTTTCAGCAAAGTGGGAGGAAGAAGTTACCCTATCAGGAAGTCCCATAGGATAGACTGTGTTCTTGCTTTGACTTCCTGATCTCCTAAACTCTCCCCCAACTTTTTGGAGGGTTGTAGGGATTGTTTGAGTCACCCTTGGTGGTGCTTGGGGACTCCTCCTGGTTCTGTGCTCAGTGGTTGCTTTGGCAGTAATTGGGGATCCTTGTAGTACTGGGATTGAATCAGGGTAGGCAATATGTAAGGCAAGCACCTGAAACTTTGTTCTATATCTTTTTGTTTTTGGTTTTTGGGCCACACCTGGCGGTGCTCAGGGGTTACTCCTAGCTCTCTGCTCAGAAATAGCTCCTGGCAGGCACGGGGGACCATATGGGACACCAGGATTTGAACCAACCACCTTAGGTCCTGGGTCGGCTGCTTGCAAGGCAAACACTGCTGTGCTATCTTTCTAGCCCCTGTTCTATATATAACCCTGCTTTAAAAAAGCCCTTTTTATATGCTCTTGACTGACAAAAAAAAAAAATGAGTTTACTTTCATTGGATCCATCTCTAATCACCCAAACTAATCTGAAGGTTTTGTTAGCACTGGGGAAGTACAAATGTTTTTGTTTTAATTTTCTTAAATATATATAACTATATCTATATAACTATAACTATATAGTTTGGTTTTTGGATCACACCCACTCAGGGCTACTCCTGGCTCTGTGCCCAGAAATTACTCCTGGCAGGTTCGGGGGACCATATGGGGTGCCAGAGATTGAACCCGGGTCTGTCCTGGGTTGGCCATGTGCAAGGCAAACACCCTACCTCTGTCCTATCACTCTAGTGCCTTAAATATATTTTTCTTTTTATTTTGTAATAAAGATTTTAGAAAGACACTATTATTATGAAAATATAGTACTCTCTGAAAAATTTGGAATTAAGTTTGGGGTAAGAATGGGGCTGACTTTGGGCCCTTCCCTGAAGCAGCTATTCTTGCCTGGGGATTAGAACCACGTCAGTGGGGTACAAGAAAAGTACCTTAATCCTTGAATTATTTTTTTATGTTTATTTTTGTTTTTTTGGGCCACGCCCAGTGATGCTTAGGGGTTACTCCTGGCTATGCGCTCAGAAATTGCTCCTGGCTTGGGGACCATATAGGATGCCAGGGATAGAACCGAGGTCCGTCCTAGGCTAGTGCGTATAAGGCAAACGCCTTACTGCTTGCGCCACAGCTCTGGTCCCAATCCTTGAATTTATATTTTCTTTCTTTTTTTTTTTTTTTTTTTTTTTTTTGGTTTTTGGGTTACACCCAGCAGCGCTCAGGGGTTACTCCTGGCTCTGTGCTCAGAAATTGCCCTTGGCAGGTATGGGGGACCACATGGGATGCTGGGATTTGAACCATCATCCTTCTGGATGTAAGGCCAACACCCTACCTCCATGCTATCTTTTCTGCCCCAATTCTTGGATTCTTAAACCTTGTATCTCTCCAGCCCAAGGATTTAGCATTAGTTTTTTCCTTTGTTTTGATTTTTTTGGCCACACCTGGCAGTGCTCATTGATTGCTCTTGGTGGGGCTCAGGGGATGATATGTGGTGCTGAGAACTGAGATTAGGTCAGCCAAGTGCAAAGCAAATGCTTTACCCATTGTACTATGACTTCATTAGTTATTTAAATTGATCTTGTTTGTTTTTTGGGGGGAGCCATTCCTGTTTACCTGGCTCTATGATTCATATATATATATATACATATATACACACACATATATATATACACATACATATATATTTACCATAGTCACTGTAGATAATGTTTGTTAAAATTTTAAATAGCTTATATCCTACTATATAAATATTTCTGCAATATACTTTTTCTTCTCCCAGAGATATGATTTTGTCATCTGTGCCAATATTAATACAGGGGAAGCTAGTTCATTTTTTAAGTTGCTGATTATTTTTGTGAATATAAATTTTATTATTTATTTCCTAAAGTTTAAATTATTTTTAATTAATCTTTGTCACTTTTTGCTTTCCACTAAATATGGTTGTTCCTAGAGAATAACTCCAAGGGTGAATGGAAAATATTGTTAACTTAAAATAAAAATAATTGTATTAATTTTCACTCTCACTGATAGAAATCTTTATTTTTCCACTTTTCCAAAGTCTCATATTGGTTTTGTAGTAATCTGGAGAATATAAAGTACCTAATGTGGTATTTCTTACAATCAGAAGAAACACACTTTGTACTTTTGTGTTTTTTTTTTTTTTCGGTTTTTGGGCCACACCCGGCGTTGCTCAGGGGTTACTCCTGGCTGTCTGCTCAGAAATAGCTCCTGGCAGGCACAGGGGACCATATGGGACACCGGGATTCGAACCAACCACCTTTGGTCCTGGATTGGCTGCTTGCAAGGCAAACACCGCTGTGCTATCTCTCCGGGCCCTGTACTTTTGTTTTTTTTATTGATTTTGGGTCACACTCAGTGACGCTCAGGGGTTACTCTTGGCTATGCACTCAGAAATCGCTCCTGGCTTGGGGGACCATATGGGACACCAGAGGATTGAATTGCAGTCTTTCCTAGGTTAGCTCGTAGCAAGGCAAACGCCCTATCACTTGCGCCACTGCTCTGGTCCCTCACATTTTATAATTTTTATGATTTTGTTTTCTATTTGTCATATTCCATATTGTCATTTTTGCCAATTTGTATGAATAGGGATTTATATTTGATTTTTGCTTATTAACTGTAATTATTTGACTATGTAAAATACTTTGTATACACATTACAAATATTTTCTAGTCTGAGACTTGTTTTGAGGCAGGCTTGGATTTGGGGGACACACCTGGTGGTGCTTCAGGGCTACTCCTGACTCTGCAATCAATAAATAAGCACATAGTAGGTGTTCCAAGAAGTTTTGAAATAGCCTGACACTGACAACTCTAAGTAATGCCTGGCCGCTCGATGCTCCATTCCAGTTTAACACAGACAGCTAAATTTCCTACTTTGGAACTCTCCAGATTGGGAAAGTTGTTTTCCTTGAGGACACTCCTAAGAAGAAAAGAGAAAAATGCCTATTTAGTGTTCTTGAGACAACTTCAAGAGGTTGATAGTATGCAAAAAATTTTTCTAGTTTGAGGATTTTTTTTTTGTGGGGGGGATGTCTTATCTGACAGACACTGTGGTTTTAAATTAGCTTGGTGCTATTACTACAGTCCTTTTACTTGACCTCCTTTTTTTTTTTTTTTTAAAAAAAGTAGGTGTAAGACAAGGCTGAGCTCATCCTTTCACGAAAGGCACTCTGCCATCTAAGCAGAACTCACACTGTTAGAAGAGAATGCAAATTGTAATTAAAAAAAAAAATCCATAAGCCAGCAGTTTCTTTCAACCACAGTGGTTTCTTGCCCCCTGCTTATTCTGCTGAAACAGCAGCATGGGTGTGCACTGCAGCCTGGGGCTTGCTGTTCCAATTTGCTATCTGCTGATGAGAATCACACTTTTGAGAATGTTTTGTTTCATGTGTGTTAAATGTTGCACATCCAGCTGGATTCTACATTTCTAAAGAAATTGACCCTTCTTTTCATTATCCATATATTGAGTGCTCAGATATTACTTGCTTTATTTGGGGGGCTGGATAAAGGAGTGACCATATAAATTATTTCCAGTCACCCATTTTCTTCACTAAAGGGAACATTGTTTGGTAATGGATTTAGAAATGGATGGGATTTATTTCAGTTATACAGGGAAATCTGTGTCAATGAAGAAATTAAAAAATAAGAAACCAAAAGGATGAAACAAAAACTAAAGATTTTACTGATACTATGGTAAAGGTAGTTTTTATTATGTAAAATGAATGAATATATGTGTGCATACATGTAATATGCACTCTATATTTATATGCAAATTAATATAATTATGTATTTCTTTCTTTTCTTTTTTTTTTTTTTTTTTTTGGTTTTTGGACCACACCCGGCATTGCTCAGGGATTACTCCTGGCTGTCTGCTCAGAAATTGCTCCTGGCAGGCACGGGGGACCATATGGGACACCGGGATTCGAACCAACCACCTTTGGTCCTGGATCGGCTGCTTGCAAGGCAAACGCCGCTGTGCTATCTCTCCGGGCCCCATAATTATGTATTTCTAAGTTATAGTTACCTATAAGTATATATGTAGAAGTATATATTTTATAGCACATGCATTGTTTATTTGCTTCAATTTTTAATATTTCTTTCACTGAACTAGCTTTACTTAGAAGTTTACCTTGAGGGGCCAGCGAGGTGGTGCTAGAGGTAAGGTGTCTGCCTTGCAAGCGCTACCCAAGGATCAGGATTGCAGTTCGATCTACAAAAAAAAAAAAAGAAGTCTACCTTGATTAATCCACTGTGGGTGGAAAGTAAGTCCTTAGGGCTACTGATGGAAGAATACAAACAAGTGAAGTCATAGCTAAAGCAATATGAATGTAAACATCACAGGAACTGGGACTGGGAAGAGAATATCAAGACAACAGAAGGGGAGAGACTGTGGTATTCCAAAAAAACTGTGTTTGGAAATTATGTGAGGGCAAATCAGAGAAAAGTGGTTAGATTCCATGTATGGGTTTGCAGAGAGTTGGGATAAAAGATGACAGCAGTGGAAAAGGACCCCTTGTGACATCTGAGTTCAGCAAAAACAGTCGTGGAATTAAGAGTCAAAGGGAGTCAGTAAAATCCAAAAAGCTGATACTCAAAAGAAACATTTGTTACCAGTCCTGTTACCTCCACACCTTTATTGGGATCCCTGAAATCAGATTTATGATAAATGATTCAGAGGTCCTCTCTTCATTCCAGCAAAGTGCTCTCTCTCTCTCTGTCTCTCTCTCTGTCTCTCTCTGTCTCTCTCTCTCTGTCTCTGTCTCTCTCTCTGTCTCTCTGTCTCTCTCTGTCTCTCTGTCTCTGTCTCTGTCTCTCTGTCTCTGTCTCTGTCTCTCTCTGTCTCTCTCTGTCTCTCTCTCTCTCTCTCTCTCTCTCTCTCTCTCTCTCTCTCTCTCTCTCTCCCCCTTCTCCCACCGTGTGCAAAGCTAATGCTCGACCAGCTGTGTTATCGCTTAGCCCCACAAAGCAGTCTCTTCTATGATCCTAACAGCTAAAGTATATCCAGTCTCATTTTAGAAGTGTTAATAACAGAGGTTTGAAATGTAAACACATAGAGAGCAATTCCCACCTTCATCCAGATTGCCCATCTGAGCAGGTACAACCCCCCAATCTCCACACATAATGTCTTTGGTTTAAGCCAGTATCCAGCAGGCTGGTACCTCACCACTGTGGGAATTTAAGGAATCAGTCAGCAAACTGAGACTATGTCAAGTTGTTCAAAATGCTTGTAACTCAATATTGAAGTCATTTTATACCCATCCCCAACCCTGGGCTCTTTGTTGAAATACCAAGACAAAATTTTACTTGTACACTACAGATGGCTCTTGATTCTTTTTGACCACAGCACATTCTCTCAGTCTCAGGAGTGCAGGATTCTGGGTGAGGAATTATGATTTCCCAGGTCCAGCTTGGTTCACTGAATGCCATTGTTTTTCTCTACATAGGATTTATTGTATATGCTCATAAAGCACTTTTAGGAGTTCAGCGTGTGTAGGAGTTCAGCGTGTGTTTCTATCTCGGTGAATATGTGGGTGAGTTTGTGTGAGTGGTGCAGAGGCCCCACTAAAGAGTGAAAAAAGCATGGAAGCTTGCATGTCCCTACTGTAGGTTCCCCACTATTAGCTCCAGACTCGAGATCTGACCCACAAAGACTGCTAGGAGACAAGTCAGTAATGCAAAAGCAGGGGAGTTTATTACCAGCATTCTGGGGCTGCATCTCTCTCAGGTGGCGCTCTTGAGACGTGCTTACGACTCATTTTATAGGGCCTCAAGCTAGGGGTAAAACTATAGGTTCTTGGGGCTGGAGAGATAGCATGGAGGTAAGGTGTTTGCCTTTCATGCAGGAGGTCATCGGTTCGAATCCCGGCGACCATGGTCCCCCATGCCTGCCAGGAGCAATTTCTGAGCCTGGAGCCAGGAATAACCCTTGAGCACTGCCGGGTGTGATCCAGAAAAACAAACAAACAAACAAACAAAAAAAAAACAAAAAAAAACCACAAAAGAAAAAAACAAAACAAAACAAAACAAAAACCCTATAGGTTCTTAGTACACGTTGCATCAGCCAGGTTTAAACTGGTCGGCTAAAGTAGTAGAGGAAGGGCTCAGGTGCCCACTAGGCGCTCTCAACCTTGGCATGCAGTTACATAAGGTTTATTGTTCACAGGCCCTTGGTGTTGCTAGTTTATCTAACTGTTCTAGTCCATGCCCTCAAAGTTCCTGGAACTGGCTGGTCTTGGCCTAGTCCCTTCTGCCACAAATCCGAGGCCCATCGTGGCAGTCCTTATGTCTAAAGCAAAGCACAGTTACAGAAGTGAAACAATGGTAGTTAATTCTATACTTACACCCCCCTCCTTTTTTTTTTTTTTTTGATGTTTTTTCATTTGTTGGTTTTTTGGCCACACCCGGAGGCTCTAAGGGGTTACTTCTGGCTCTGCTCAGAGATTGTTCTTGGCAGGCATGGGGGACCATGTGGGATGCCGGGAATTGAACCCAGGTCCGACCCATGTCAGCTGTGTGCAAGGCAAACGCCCTACTGCTGTGCTATCTCTCCAGCCCCCTTACATTCCCTTCTAACACCATTAGGCTCCTTATCTTCATTAACTTCAATATTTAAGATACCATGTCCATGTTGCAAAAAGCACACATTTCAGTTTATGACACAGTTCAGATTTATTGACTACTAGTTTCTTTGGAAAAAAATGATTTGCTAATGTATGTTTAAAAATACTATTATTTTCGGGCCGGGCGGTGGCGCTGGAGGTAAGGTGCCTGCCTTGCCTGCGCTAGCCTAGGACGGACCTCGGTTCGATCCCCCGGCGTCCCATATGGTCCCCCAAGAAGCCAGGAGCAACTTCTGAGCGCATAGCCAGGAGTAACCCCTGAGCGTCACAGGGTGTGGCCCAAAAACAAAAAAAAACAAAACAAAACAAAAAAAATACTATTATTTTCATTTAAATAATAAAAATTCAAGTGTCCATAAAATATTTCCAGTGACGTATACTATGTAGAACAGTGAAAATGTAAAAACTATTAGCAATGGAAATGACACTAATATTCACACATTATTCATTAAATGTCAAATAGCAGAGCCAGAAATAAACTTACTATCTATGCTAGCTTTGCAAGTTATTAATAAATACTGGCATTAAAATGGCTTTGACTTTGCACAGCAGCCATTGTGCTATACTGTCACAAGGAAATAGCCAAGGATTTTGTTAATTTTAAATGTCAACCTATCAGAAGAGACAAAGTTGAAAACCAAGGACATTCTATAAAAAGGAAGAGACAAACCAGGAACACCGAATAACTTTCAGACTGAATTTGAATGGATTACCCTGGGTTTTTATTTTCATTTTTATTTTCATTTTGTTGGCTGTACGTACTTCAGTGATGATTGTGACTAAAGAAAAAGTTATTCCTGTTCTATAGCACCATCTAGTGGTTAAATAATATTCTCGCTCTCTTGTTTTTCTGGCAAATTTCCTTGAGACTGTCCCAATTAGCAAATGAGCTGTTGAGTACAGTACTTGAACTGCTGAAAACGAAGTAACCTTTGTAGTCAGTTTCCTATGGGCTTTAAAATGTTCCTTTGGTGGAGCAAATCTCCTTTTTCTTAAGCATCTTTGGTCAGCCTATAGCAGCATTTATAAATTACATCTCTTCAAAAATTAAAATTATATAAGGGTGGTAATATTTTCCGAATTGCTATCAATAAATTTTAAATTCTCTTTTTTGAAAAGGGGGGAAGGATAGGGCAAAAAGAAAAAAGAAAATCTCTCTTTTGGGTCTCCCTTCTCTTTCTAACTAGTTACATATTTCCCTTGTGAAATATGGAATAAGGAATATGAAATATGAAATAAGAAATTGTTATCACCTTTAAATAACTGTGTTATTTAAAACTAGAATTTTTTCTGGTTCTCATAATGTTATTTCAAACTATGCTAGAAATGAGTTAGTTACTCTTGACATCAATATAGTAGATATTTAGTATATATATGTATATATATATTATTACTTCTCTCTATACAGTAGTATTTAGATAAGAGCCAGGCCTGGGAGAGGACTCAGAGGGCAGAAGTTCTTGCTTGGCAGTTGCAATATAGGCTCAATACTCAGTACCACAGCTCCTCAAGCACTGCTGGGAGGGACACCAGAGCATGGAGCCAAGTCTGACTCAACATCAAGTCTGAGATGTATGGATAGGGGGCTTTGGGTCACACCTGGAAGTTCTCAGGTGAGTCTTCCTGACTTTTGTCAGGTGTCATATCTGGTGGTGCTCAAGGGACCACTGGTTACATGCAAAATAAGCACCTTAACATCTGTACTATCCTGATGGCCCTATTTGTTATTTTTGGAGGGATTTACATATTACTTTACACTACAGGATTCTACTTAAATTAACTATCTAGAAGAATCAAACTACCAGATGTCGAAGTATAATGGTGACCATTGGGTGAGGTCTGGTGTTGGAGGAATGTTTGAAGATTTCAATATAGATATATAGTATAGATTCATCCCAGAGGGCTTTTGTAAGATGTTAAACCTATAGTTAACTGTGCACTTTAAAATTGTTGAAAGGTTTTGCGGGCTGGATAGATAGAATAGAGGGTAAAGCTGCCTGCCTTGTATGTGGTTGGCTCAGGTTCCATCCCCTGCCAGGGAGTGATCCATGAGCACAGAGCCACAAATACACCTGAGCACTGCTGAGTGTGACCTCCAAAAAATTGTTAAGTAGGTAATAGATCTCATCTGAAGTACTTTGTTTATTATTTTGTTTTGGGGCCATATACAGCGATGCTCACTCAGGAGTCACTCTTGGCAGTGTCTTAAAGGACCCTATGTAGTGCAAAGGATCAAACCCTAGTTGGCTGTGTGTAAGGCAACTGCTCTGTCTACTGTATTCTCTCCAAACTCTCATTTACAGGGTTTGACTAGAGATACACTCAAGAAAAAGCTCAAGACTATGAAACAAAAATTAAAAATCAAAAGGGAAAGGAAAGAAAAGCTAAACTAGAATCTAAGAGTGCTTCTCAGGTGTATAGAATTGTTCTGCGAAACTATGGTTCCTTCGGTGTGTATTAATGTGTGCTCGTATGTGACCCAAAAGCCTTCATCTTCTGTGGGTCAGATACAACGTATGCACTTCATCCCGCTGAGCCTGTGATGAAGATTTTTCAGACCTACTCTCTTTGCAACTTTCAAATACACACTATTATATTGATAGTGATACTTAACATACTTTATATTACAGACCCCAGGACTTATATATTGTATATATAGAAATTCATATCTTTTTCTTTCTTTTTTCTTTTTTTTTTTGTTTTTTGTTTTTGGGTCACACCAAGGTGATGCTCAGGAGTTACACCCGGCTATGTGCTTAGAAATCACTCCTGGGCCCAGAGAGATAGCACAGTGGCGTTTGCCTTGCAAGCAGCCGATCCAGGACCAAAGGTGGTTGGTTCGAATCCCGGTGTCCCATATGGTCCCCCGTGCCTGCCAGGAGCTATTTCTGAGCAGACAGCCAGGAGTAACCTCTGAGCAAAGCCGGGTGTGGCCCAAAAAAAAAAAAAAAAAAAAAGAAATCACTCCTAACTTGGGGAACCATATGGAACGCGTAGGTTAGCGTGTGCAAGGCAGATGCCCTACCGCTTGCACCACCACTCCCGGCCCTGGAAATTTATATCTTTTGACCCTTTCCACCCATTCCTCGCTCCAATTTCTTACTGTGCGTGGGTAGGAACACAATACCCCACCTCTGTTCTCTGTTACTGTGGCATTCATCTTGGTCTTTTCTTCATCCCTTTACTATTTCTCTCCCTTTCTCAACCTGCAACAGCCTGCCCCAGAGGAAATTGAACTGACGGCTACTACTAAAAATAGTGCCTGCTTTGCTTCATTGGGGTGTCCTGATGAAGAAATAAGAAATAAAGGTGCAAGCTGTTTAAAGCCAACAGTTTCATGAGATAAATTCACTCATTGCAATGCCTCACTGTCCATGAACAGCTTCTTCCCAGGGAGGTGAGCGTGCAAGTTAGCAAAGCATCAGTGTCTGCATCTCCAAATTGAGAAATACTACTTCCTATTTCCAGATCCTTTGAAGCACATCCTAGCTGAAGTGAACCATGCCTGTAGTCTAACTGCTTATTCCTCTTCACCCCCAAATTTAGAGAGAGGAGCTAAGTTCCAAAATGACAGTCTTTGGAGATGGGGACATCTATCACTGTTAGTATCATGTCTCCACATATCTTGTGTATTTTTTGTTTGTTTGTTTGTTTTTGGCCCACACCCTGCAGCTCTCAGGGATTACTTTTGGTTCTGCACTCAGAAATTACACCTGGCAGGCTCGGGGGACCATATGGGATGCTGAAGATTGAACCCGCGTTGGCCACGTGCAAAGCAAATGCCCTACCTGCTGTACTATTGCTCTGGTACCATATCTTGTGTATTTAAAAGTACCAGAAATATGGGCCCGGAGAGATAGCACAGCGGTGTTTGCCTTGCAAGCAGCTGATCCAGGACCAAAGGTGGTTGGTTCGAATCCCGGTGTCCCATATGGTCCCCCTGCCTGCCAGGAGCTATTTCTGAGCAGACAGCCAGGAGTAACCCCTGAGCACCGCTGGATGTGGCCCAAAAACCAAAAAAAAAAAAAAAAAAAGTACCAGAAATATTGTTTTTTGGGTTTTTTTTTTTTTTTGGTTTTTGGGCCACACCCGGCATTGCTTAGGGGTTACTCCTGGCTGTCTGCTCAGAAATAGCTCCTGGCAGGCACGGGGGACCATATGGGACACCGGGATTCCAACCAACCACCTTTGGTCCTGGATCGGCTGCTTGCAAGGCAAACGCCACTGTGCTATCTCTCCGGGCCCCAGAAATATTGTTTTTAAGATAAAACATTTCCTTTTGTTAAAATTCTAACTTAAAATTTCATGCCCTATTAAAATTAAAAATTAAATCAAATAAAATTAAAATTTCATTCACCAGTGGTTTTGAAAGAAATCTCCATTTCCCCAACAAATGTGGGGCAAAGCATCTTCTTTATATATATATATACACATGTATATATATACATATACATGTATATATGTATACACACACACATATATTGGCCACACCCGGCTATGCACTCAGAAATTGCTCCTGGCTTGGGGGGACCATATGGAATTCAGGGGAATAGAACCGCGATCCATCCTAGGCTAGCACGCACAAGGCAGATGCCTTACCTCTAGCACCACCACTCTACCTCCTCTTCTTGACATTTTGAATCTTGATATTTTGAATCTGCTATGTCAGCAGCAGCCTGGAAGAAGAGACCTGCACTGGCTGAAGCAGGATGCTCACAGATGCTTGAAAATTGCTTCTATAGCAGCCAACTGGCTCCAAGAACACCCAGTGTTGTGTTGGAAGTTTTCAAACCACAACACTGTCAATGCTTTGAAGCCATAATACAATAAAGTTTTCAAACCACAAAGATGTGGATTACTTATTCTAAGATGACACCCAGTTATTAACTCAAAACAAAGGCATTTCCTCATCTTCCTCTTACCTTAATCTCTTATTTGATATGTAAAAGCCCACTTGGATCACCTTGTTTGGTAGATTTTGTTCTGGGTGAATAAAGAAAAGTCAGTATGATTTGGTGCATTCAGAGATATCATGAGGCAAGAAGCAAACTAACTCTATGACTCTTTCCTGACTGGCTTGGTTTATTAATCTTTGACAGCTACCCTGTTTCTTCAGACCCTTATGCCTGGGAGTGTAGAGTGATCTCACAAACCATGGGGATATATTTTGACTCTTGTTAGATACCAGCTTCTCATCTGTTGATTGCGCCTCTGACTTACTCTGTGTCTTTGCTGCTGGAGGTGGGAATGGGCCTGTGCTAGACAGTAAAGACACTGGAGGAGGAAAGAGATCAGGGAGGAAAAAGTGGCAGGAAGCAGGAGAGAACTCAAGACTAGAAGAAATACTTTATTTCTGGGGCCGGGCGGTGGCGCTAAAGGTAAGGTGCCTGCCTTACCTGCGCTACCCTAGGACGGACCACCGTTCAATCCCCCGGCGTCCCATATGGTCCCCCAAGCCAGGAGCGACTTCTGAGCGCATAGCCAGGAGTAACCCCTGAGCGTCACCGGGTGTGGCCCAAAAACCAAAAAAAAAAAAAAAAAAAAAAAAGAAATACTTTATTTCTGTGTTTGTTTTCATATTTATATTTATTTTATTTATGGGGGGGTTTAGTTCCACCCAAAAGTGCTCAGGGATTATTACTAGCAGTGCTCAGGGACAAAATGGGGTGCTGGGAATCGAACCAAGGCTAGCTGCATGCAAGGCAAGTACCATCTCTCTGGCCCCAGTATTGACATACAGTCTTTTTTTTTTTTTTGTAGCTATCATTTTCTATATTTTTAAATTTTTATTTAAGTTTATTTATAAAGTTTATTTATAAACATGATTACAAACATGTTTATAGTAGGGTTTTGGTCATAAAAAGAACACCCTCCCTTCACCAGCACAACATTCCCACCACCAATGCTCCCAATATCCCTCTTCCCCCAGCCCTTGCTACCATTTTCTATTTTCTTTCTTTTTTTTTTTTTTTTGGTGCCGTGACTCGGATCCATTTTCTATTTTCTTTTATTTTTTTATTTTTATTTAAACACCGTGATTACAAACATGATTATAGTTGTATGATTACAGTCATGTAAAGAACACCCCCCTTCACTGGTGCAACATTCCCACCACCAATTTCCCAGATCTCCCTCCTCCCCACCCCCCTACACCTGTACTCAAGACAGGCTTTCTACTTCCCTCATTCATTCACATTGTTATGATAGTTTTCAGTGTAGTCATCTCTGCAACTGCACTCATCACTCTATGTGATGAGCTGCATGACATACAGTCTTATCTTCCTAGTTAAGAATTTTGTGGAACAAACTGATGTTTTACATCAATCCAGTTTTCAGGATTTTGTGTTTGTTTGGTTAGGATATATTTGAAAACATGACGTTTCAAACCATTCATCTTTAAAATCCTATTATTTTGAACAACACAAGTAAATTAAAAGTTAAAGACTGTAGAAATGAAATTAGAGTAGATTATGCTTGATAATGAACAAATTCATGTCTGTATAACATGAAATGTTGAGGTCCTTTCATTCCAATGAAAATGTTCTAGTAGATTCTAGATGGGAGGTCATGTAACCTAAAGAGAAACATCAAGAGGAGTCAGGGTTTGACATGGGCACTACTAGGTTTAGTGTTATTTCTGTTCTGCAAATGAACTGAAATCTAGAAAATCTCCCTGACTGGAAACTTAGACTTTCAAACAGGAAATTGCAGCTGCTGTTGGAAGATCCTATGCAAGTCATATGGGTTCATCAATGACTGCACCTGACATTGTGGTCACAAGCCTTTGTGGCCCCAAAGGCCAAGTAAAGAGTGTGGAGCTAGTAAAGAGAGAGGAGTGAAGGCTCATTTATAGTGAACCTGCCAGAACAGCTTGGCAGTTCTTAGGACTTTCTCAGGCTCAAGGAACATTCTTGCAGGAGGCCACATATGCAGATTGGGATCCAACCGGGATTCCATACAAGGCATCAAGGCAAATTGTATTGCATACAAGGCAAATACCCTATCCATGTCAGACCCTTTGAGATAAATATTTTACACAATTGTCAAAGACAGATGGCAAAACCAGATTCTGGCTTTCTAAGAATTAGAATCCTGTGGAGCTTGAGAAGGACACACTGTGGTCAACTCTGGTGGATGTTAGCTTGAATTGGGTGGAACTTTTAGGGTCAGATCAAAATGAATCTGCCTTTCAGTATGCATTCTTCTTAGGTAGAAGCTTCGAGATGAAAGAAGGGTTGGTCTAGTGGGGAAAAAAGGCAGCAGGAGGCCAATTCTGAAAGCTGCTGAGAACCTCTTTGCAGGGCTCATCAATGACATTGGCTAAAAGCATGTGGAAACTAAACCCTACTTGACAGTGTCTGACACCAAGCAAACCACAGGGCACTTATCCCAGAGTAAAATCAACAGAACTAGGAATGGAACAATTTTAGAAACAACCCCCTTCCCTTCCTTCAAAGACAAGGCCTGAACACTACAAATCACAATCCAAGTTATTTATTTAATTTTATTTTTTAGTTTTGGTGCCGCACTCAGCTGTACTCAGAGGTTACTCCTGACTGTGTTTAGAAGCACTCCTGGCAGGCTTGGGGAACCATATGAGATGCTGGGAATTGAACTTGGGTCAGTCTCAGGTTGTCCGCATGCATGGCAAATACCCTACCCATGTGCTATCACTCCAGTCCCTAAATGATTTTTTATTGTAAATGACAGCTGCATATTTTTTCACTGCTTTGTTGTCCCCTAATCTGTATCCCCTGGTGGAAGGGAGCTCGATTTAGGAACAAATAGACTTTCCACCAACTAGTTCTCACATCACTCAAGACAGGTGCTTTCCCTACCTGAGCCGAACACTTTGCATTTATGCTGCATATGGAGAGCAGGTCACATGACAGAGTAAGTGTGTCCCATGGCTGGCACCTCTTTAGTGCTAATACACCCAGCTCTGGTTATTGTTCTCTAAAGAGGAAATTTGCTTGGACTTCTGCTTTTGGGCCTACTTCTGCTTTTGCTTTGGGGCCTGGAGGAAGAGAAAAGCAGCCAGGAGTGGACAGTGATAGTAGATGAAGAGCTCAGGCTAAGGCAAAGGGAAGATCGCTAATTAATCAATTTAATTAATCTAAAGTAATCTAATTAATTAATTAATTTTTGGGGGGACATCTGGCTAAGTGTATCTGGCTACACTTAGGGATTTCTCCTGACTCTGTGCTCAAGAAGCACTCCTGGCAGGCTTGGGGACTATATGGGTTGATGGGGCTGGAACTGAAGTTGGCTGCATTCAAGTCAAATGTCTTACCCACTTGATCCAGCCCCTTGGTTTTAATTATTAAAAATATATCAAATTTTTAATTTTATTAAAGATTTACTGTTAGTTATAGTTGTGTTATAATATAATATTCTAGCATGTCTCACACCCAGGGCGAATTTCCCTCCACCAGTGTTCCTAAGTTCCTAAGTTGATTTTAGTTTGGGGAGTTCTTCCAAGCAGTGTTTAAAAGCCTGTGGGTCTGTCCTGGTGATTTTTGTCCAGCCAGGGCTGGTATTTTAATGGAAGGGCTGATGACTCAGTGCTGCTCTGGTCTTGAGATACTGGGGATTCTCTGGGCCACCCTAGTGACATTTGAGGCCTCCAAGGCCACACATCACAGTACTGAGGGGCCTTGTGGTACTGGGGTAGTAGCAAGGCATATGGCGTAACCCCTATGCTTTCTTTCTGGCTCCAAGTGTTTTTAATTCTAAAAGAATCTTCACCTGGTTCTTCCCTAGTACATTGATTATATATGATCCTAGAATACCCTAGGCCAGTTGTCGGCAACCTTTTTTTTCAACTGAGCCAAATCTCGCCAAAACCACGATTGAAATTTATTTTGAGAGCCACACAGGGCACGTACTGACAGAGGCTAGGAGCAGAGTCCTGACTCCTAGAGCGGCCGCCTGGCACACAGAAGAGCCAAATTAAAAGTGTAAAGAGCCACACGTGGTTCATGAGCCTCAGGTTGCCGACCACTGCCCTAGGCCTAGAGTGTCTCCAAATGTGGCACTTAGTGTAAGTTGACACTCAGCTATTAACCCAAAACAAAGGCCTCCCCCCAATTTCCTCTTTCCTCTTCACTAGCCCTTTGATATATAAAAGTCCACCCAGATCTTACTCCATCCTCCCCAACCTGGTTGAATTTATACCGAGAATAAAGAAATGGCAGTCCAGCTTTGATGCCGCAAAGAGACCACAAGGTGAGAAGCAGACTGACTCCATGATTCTCTCCTGACTGGCTTGGTTTACTAATTTTTCACGAATATTCTACTGGCATCAGACCTGTCTGCCTGGGGTTGGAAAAACTGTGTGCACTGATCTCACAAACTGTGGGAATATATTTTACAACTTAACACACCTATTTCTAGTTCCTGTGGACCATCTCTCATACACTCTCAGAATGCAAACTGGAAAGGTAGATGACAGATACTATTTGAATTTAATGGGTTCAGCAACTATTTATTGACAGCCTAAGTGCAAAAAGATTTCCTGTCCTCAGAGAACCTTCATTCCAGTGAGTGGGGAGTGTCCCCAGGATGCAGGCGTCAAATGGGGAATGAGTGAAATGGACAGAAACAATGTAGAGAAGAGATGCTGGGAGTGCAGGAGAAGGGGAGCAGAGACATGGAGGAAGAGCAGGGTTGAGTGGTGGAGACGTAGAAGGTGGCAGAGACACAGGCAGATAAGACTGGAATGCAGAGATGGAGCTACAGATTGTTTGGACTTAGCAGGATCCCATAAATATCTGAATCTTATTCTGAGTCAGCTTGGAGTAATGGGAGACTTGGAATATAGGCACAAGATGATCTGAGCTCTTTTTTTTTTTTTTTTGGTGGTGGAGGGTCACACCCAGCAGTGCTCAGGGGTTACTCCTGGCTCTATGCTCAGAAATCATTCCTGGCAGGCTCGGGGACCATATGGAATGCCGGGATTCGAACCACCATCCTTCTGCATGCAAGGCAAACGTCCTATCTCCATGCTATCTCTCCAGTTCCAATCTGAGCTTTTTTTTTTTTTTTTTTTTTTTTTGGTTTTTGGGTCACACCCGGCACTGCTCAGGGGTTACTCCTGGGTGTCTGCTCAGAAATAGCTCCTGGCAGGCACGGGGGACCATATGGGACACCGGGATTCGAACCAACCACCTTTGGTCCTGGAGTGGCTGCTTGCAAGGCAAACGCAGCTGTGCTATCTCTCCGGGCCCAATCTGAGCTTTTTTTGTTGGAAGGATTGCTCTGTGGGTTTTTGTTTGTTTGTTTTTGGACAAAACCCAGTAGTGTTCAGGGCTCTGCACTGAAGGATCAATCCTGCTGGTGCTGAGGAAACCACATGGGGTGCCAGGGATTTAACTGAATTGACTTGTGCAAGGCCAATAGTTTAATTGGCATGAGAAAGCAGACTAGTTGGGCAAAAAATGGCAGTTCATGTAAAGGTCTGGACAAGGTCTTAGTATGCAGATCTGAGTTTCTGAGCAGCTGCAATAGAGGAGAGAGTAGATCTTAGGCCTCAGGGATCTGGTTTTGCCTCTGTACCCTAGTGACAAGACAGCAGATTTGGTGCAGAGGAGCAGAAGCTGGTTTTCACTAGAAAACCACTAGGGCATGTAAAGTTTGAGTTGATTATTAGCTACCCATTTATTTTTTATGTTGAATTTTCTATTCAAATTGAAGATTTGGCATTGTTTTTTCTTTTTATTTTGTAGCCTACCACTATTTTTTTTTAAATTCTTATTGTAGCCAAAGTGAATTATAAACCTTTCACAGTAATATTTAAGGTACTTAGTGATAATGAATGAGGGCATTCCCACCACCAGTGTTGTCCTCGTGCCACCCCTGGTCCCAGCATGCATCCCATATCTCCCTCCTTCACCCCCAGAATGCTAGTGTAACTGGTCCCCACTTGTACAGCTTGTTGTAGATTGTTATTGTTTTTCTCTCCCTGTGACGTTATAACAGGAACTGAGAATTTAAGTAATGATCCAGAAGGAATTGAAACCATGGAGGAGTCAGGGCAGAAGGCTCTGAGTACTTCTGTTGAAACATATTTACAGCTCACAATTCATTTTTCTTTAGCAGCCCATAGATATTTGAACTTCACTAGCAAAGGGTCACTAGCACTGAGGGCTGTGGATTTAGATAATTCTGCCATTAAAAAAAATGTTCCGGCTACATGAGAAACACTCAGGGAACAGATAGCATCAGAAATTAAACAGCAGTCCGTGCATGCAAGGCAATTGCCTTAGTCCTTGTGCTCTCTCTCTCTCTTCGGTCCCTAAAGTAGCTCTGCAGGGAAGTTTGAAATTCTAAAATGAGTGCAGGTACTCTATGTCCTTGTCTGCGCTGGTGGAAGGGGCCATATTATACAGCTTATCATCTCCTGATGGATGTCTAATGAGTCACAAAGGCTGTTAAGTGGGTCAGTGTGGAATGTGTCTTTGTTTCTGGCCCTGAGCTCACTTCCTGGAAGCCATCCACTGCATGTACAAGTGTCATGAAGCAGCTTCACATCATTCCTATGTTACATGGGTGTAGAATTAAATAATTAACGATGGAATTAAATAATTAGCGATGGAGCTGGATGGAGAAGGATGGAGGCCTTTATTCTTAGGCCATGCCATATGGCTTCATCCCCCATCAACCGGCGGGTCTGGGGTCCAGGAAAGTGACGGGTATTGAACTCACTCACAGGCAGGCTTCAGGAAACATCAACTTTATTCATGCCCTATCCACCACATTTGTGGCCTATATCATAACCTTTTAAGCATTCAGCCATTCTTAGCTGGCCCTGCATCTTAACTCCTTTCAGCCATCTTCTCTTTGACCTCCATGCTGGCAAAAGACCAAAAGACCCTAATCCCCTCTAGTCAAAGCCTTATCTATCTTTTTCAAGACCCCTCCCAGGAAATGGGCGGGGTCTTGCAGGTAAGGTCAAGTTACCTAGGAAGAATGGGTGGGATGAGGCTTCACATGAGGACAAGGAAAGCTAATACAAATACACCAAGGCTGTCTATGGGCTGTTAGTACTTGACTCTCTGACCAGTGGTATCTTCGGTCAGCATCCACAAAAGAGAACCAGGAAAGCTTCTTGGTGTACATGTAACATTCCACTCCTTACATCTCCTGCAAAGGAATGATCTAAATCCCCTTTTGAGATGGAGCAATAAATAGCTCCATCCAACACAAAGAAGATTTCCCATGACTGCTAAGAAGAACTATCTCCTCTTAGGGAATTTGTCCTTGAATGAAACAGTCGATGGGAAAATGAAGACAATGGATTACATGGAGCAGAAGAAGAGTTTAGGGGAATTTTCAGTTTTTTAAAGCCCCTCAGCTCAATATAGGATGCTAAGGGCTGGGGAGATTGCCCATAGGGGAGAGTGCATGTCTAACATGCCCAAGGTTCTGGGTTTGATCCTAGTATGATATAGCCTTCTCAGTGCTCCTGGAGGGTATATTTGGTGGCCCTAATCATTGAGGAGACCACTCAAATAAAGCAAATATAATAGAAGCAGCTGGGCCACTGGTTAGCTGAACTTTGCTTACTTGCATTCTTTACTCTTTTGGGGGGTGGTGATGGTGAAGTCTACCCTGTAGTGATCAGAGACCATGTGAGGTGCTAGAAATCAAACTAAGGTCTGGTTGTATGCAAGGCAAGAACCTTCATCTTTACTAGCTCTCCAGCTCCATATTTTCTACTCTTGGGTGCATTTCCAACTCTGATACTCAGAACAGGAACAGTTAGCAGACCCTGGCAGACCTATAAGAGTTATTGAGTACCTATGAGAACATCAGATTGGGCATTATTTCAGTACAACCAACCTTTTGCAAAAGTCCAGCACTGATTGAATAATGTAGTGTTGCTAATCTAATCTTTAGACCAAGTGCAATATAATCTTTCTTTAGGTCTCATCTTTCTGAGCTGCTATCTGTGATGAAAAAGGGAGGGAAAATGTGATTTTTGCTTCTCTGGAATCAACAACCTCAATGCTAGTGTAAGCATAGATTTGAGTGAAGGAGAGACATGCTCTTTTTTCTCTTCTATTACTTATTTCATTATCAAAACTTCTTGCTTCTCTGACCTTTTTTGACCGAGCCAAATCTATTCTTGGATGGAAGAAAGGATTAGAATGATATACTGTGACAAGTAGCAAAGTTAATGTTTATCTATGAGGTGGGAGTGACTCAAGGGGGTGGAGCTAGCTTCTGCTATTTTTCCTAAAAAAGTGATTTTCAAGGAAGTGCTGAGTGATATTTTAAAAATTTTTCTGAAAAGGGGGCAGTAGATCAAATATGTTTGTGATAATTATATGTGTGTGTGTGTGTGTGTGTGTGTGTGTGTGTGTGTGTGTGTGTGTGTTGGGAGCTCTCAAGCAATGCTCGGGAAGGCCCAACTGGCAAGTCTCAAACTAATGAGTATTTAGTGACTGAGGATGTTATGCTTATGCTGCCTGGGTCCTGCACCCTCACCTTTGTGCAGGGCTCACCAGCATTGCTAGATGGAGCTTGTGGTGCCAGAAACTGAACCCAGTAGGGAGATGCATGGCATGTGCCCTAACAGCTGTGCTATCACCTGGCCTTGGATCTATTCATTTTTGACTCTTAGGAAGTAAGAAATAGTTGAATCCAGTGTTTGTCTTCACCATTCGGAACAATGCTGCTCATTATGACGAAAGTCAGAAGCCATTGGGATAAGAGTAATAAGAGTATATTTCTCCTTCATCCTTTTCTACCAATTTATATATATTTCCTCCTTTTGCTCTAGGTGCTTATACAAAAACAAAACAAACAAAAACAACCTGCCAAAACAAAACTAAAAAAGAACAACCAACCAGATGTAAAGTCTCAAACAGATCTAGATCCCTGAAATCCAAGTTAGATCCTATACTTCCCATCCTCTTTTGCCATCATATTATACAACAAAAGACGACTTGAATTGCCAAACATCTCTGAGTCAGGGCCCCTGCTGCCGAGCTGGTGAATTAATGGAAGTTTCCATGTCATTTAAAGAATGAAGAGCACTAATACACATACTTATTGTTTCTACAGCAGGGATGTGGTGGGTAATCACTCTGGCTAAATCCAAAGATAGAAAGATAATTACTTTCTTCCCCTGGGGGAATTGCCTGTGGAGAAAAACACTTTCCGTTTTGTCTGGAGGATCAGCCCTGGAGTTCAAAAGGAAGGAGAAATCATTTTTCAGTTGTTGGGGTGGAAGAGATTAATGGCAGTGGGGATGAAATCATTCGTGCTGGGGGAATTTTGAGAGATGTTTCTTTCAGTTTCTGAGCCTTTTCTGTGAGCTCTAGATCTCCCTGGTCTGAGTAAACCCAAATAGGTTGTTTTTTCAGAAAAATTAGACAATAAAACATCAACTCACCATCAACAGGGCTCTGGATGGCTGAGGTCTGTCCTCTCCTGGATTTAGGATCTTCCCATACCACCGATGTGAACCTATTGGACACTGGGAATATATTGTTCATTTGAACTGAAATCTGAGTGTAAAAATATGTACAAGGATTTTCAGCACAAATAATTAAGCTCTTAGGGCCTATACTTACTAGGAAATTTTGGGCCCAATAAAAATAAAAGTCTGGGGCTGGAGAGATAGCTTGAAGGTAGGGCATTTGCCTTGCATGCAAAAGGATGGTGGTTCAAATCCCAGCATCCCATATGGTCCTCTGAGCCTGCCAGGAGTGATTTTTGAGCGTAGAGCCAGAGTAACCTCTGAGTGCTACCGGGTGTGACCCAAAAACCAATAAATAAATAAATAAAAGTTTAAAAAAATATGTGCTGAATTTATTTATTATTTTTAATGTGCTGCATATAAAGACAAAACAAAAACAAAAAGACAAAACCATCTTGTTCATTTTTACAATGATTACATGCAAAGATACTAATAGATTCTGATGGTTAAATAAAATATATTATGAAATGAGCCTCCCTGATTATTTTTGTTTTTAAAAATGTGGCCACCACGTCTGCAGAGATAGCTCGAAGTGTGAGTGCATAAAGGAGCCTCAGGTTCCAGTTCTGGTACTGCATGGTCCCTTGAGCACTGCCTGGTGCGGTGTGATCCCACTCTCCACCCTCCTCCCCAAGTGTGACTGTTGCTGATGGTTTAGAGTCCCCTGGTGAGTTTTAGACCAAGCCTTGGAGGAGCAGCAGGGAGTGGGGATAGAAGCAGAGAATGAGTGTGCTGAGTGGGAGAGTAAACTCTCGGGGAATGGCTTCAACGAGACAGCTCCTTGATTGCAGCAGGGGCGGGAACACATTTTATGCAAGTGCTTAGCCAACTGGATCCAAATGATTGTCCATGCGGGGAAGATTTATAACAGGAGTAGGTAGCCTGTTTAAATCATAAGACTGGTGTGAGGTGAGGCCGGAGAGATAGCACAGCGGTAGGGTGTTTGCCTTACATGCAGTAGACCCAGGACAGACCTGGGTTCGATTCCTGGCATCCCATATGGTTCCCCCAGCCTTCCAGGAGTGATTTCTGAGTGTAGAGCCAGCAGTAAACCCTGAGCACTGTCGAGTGTGCCCCCCCACAAAAAAAAAGACTGATGTGAGGTACTGTTGTGGGTTATTTCTTCGCCGTCACCCTGATACCTACAGACTCGCTGTAGGGGCTGCATATGCTGGACAAGCCAAGAAAGGCCTCATCATCCATCCATCATCCATGCACAACCAGGACTTTTTATTTAATAATTAATACAACATATTGGCGTTCGGACATGGACTTGAACTCTAGACCCTAGAAGACCTCTATGATGGTGAGATTTCTGGTCTTGTGGTTAACCTTGGCTCTATTCAGCTGGAGTGAGTCCAAAAGGTGGGACCACATGGCACCTAATCTAAACATGACGGAGGCCCCTTCTGGGGGCAGAAAGGGCAGTGAAGGAGGGGAGGAGCTGGAAGCTTGGAGCACCCCTCAGTGGCCTAGGACTGCAACTTTTCTACAAAAGGTCCTTTTTCCGAGGACCTTGGCCTTCCAATTTGCAGAAACTTAAAGGC
This sequence comes from Suncus etruscus, assembly GCF_024139225.1. Classification (NCBI taxonomy): domain Eukaryota; kingdom Metazoa; phylum Chordata; class Mammalia; order Eulipotyphla; family Soricidae; genus Suncus; species Suncus etruscus. The sequence goes on along the minus strand of NC_064850.1, from coordinate 134,858,899 downwards.
CACTGATTGGAAGAAGACCAGAAAGAAGTGGTTTCATTGATGACAGACTGACATCTGGATGAGACCAACAGCCCCCGACATGGATTCTGGCTTTAAAATCCGAGGCTGCAGCTGCAGCAGAGTGGGAGCTCTAGAGCAGGCAAGGGTGGAGCACGCAGCTCCAGCCCAGGACCGCCTGTGGTACCCCGGTTCTGCGGAGCCAAAGCCACCTGGCCAGCCCGGGCACTCTGGGAGTCGCCCACAGCTTATCTGCATCTGGAAAAACTGGTGATGGGAATAAAGAAGAAAAAAGGAGAGAAAACAGAAGCCAGCAGAACCCAACTGCAAAGCTGATTTTTAAAACCTCCTGCGTCTTGGGGCAGGAGAGATAGCATGGAGGTAGGGCATTTGCCTTGCATAGAGAAGGACGGTGGTTCGAATTCCGGCATCCCATATGGTCCCCCTGATAGGAAAAGCATATGAGTTTACCCCCCTTCACTGTTGTCTGTAGAAATTCTAGTAAGTAACCACACTTCACTCATTAAGAATGTTCTTCTTTGTTGTGGGGGATGCCAAGGTAAATCTCTAGGACATTGTTTCACTAGCCTGTTCTGTTATTTGATGTTTTAATGTTTCACTACCTTGTAAGACTGTTACTTGATGTTTTAATGTTTTACTAGCCTCATAAGACTGTTACAAGAATGGGCGGCTGCAAGATAAGAAAAGATGATGTTTGGGGCCTGTGAGGTGGCACTAGAGGTAAGGTGTCTGCCTTGCAAGCGCTAGCCAAGGAAGGACCTCGGTTCGATCCCCTGGCGTCCCATATGGTCCCCCCAAGCCAGGGGCGATTTCTGAGCACTTAGCCAGGAGTATCCCCTGAGCATCAAACGGGTGTGGCCCAAAAAAAAAAAAACCAAAAAAAAAAGAAAGAAAGAAAAAAAGAAAGAAAGAAAGAAAGAAAGAAAGAAAGAAAGAAAGAAAGAAAGAAAAGAAAAGATGATGTTTGAAATAATGTAGTCTGTTTATGATAATGCTTGTTTGAAATGATGTGGCCTGCTTCTTTGAAAGATACCCTATAAAAACTCTGCTTAAACAGAGCCCGAGGTCTTGGCCTGGAGTCCTATCTCCTGGTCACTGACCTCTGGTACCAGATTAAACTCTCACCTTTTGCGAATTGCATGGTCACTGCCTCTCTTTGGGACTCTTGAGGAGCTGAAGGAATGAGGGGAAATTATCCTTGCCCTTAATACCCCGAGCGTGCCAGGAGTGATTTCTGAGTGTAGAGCCAGGAGGAACCCCTGAGCTGCCAGGTGTGAACCAAAAACAAAACAAAACAAAACAAAACAAAACAAACCTCCTGCATCTTAACTTTGTATCTCTTAATTCTAGTTACATCATTGTCTTGCTGGCTTAAATGTGTTTTATAGTTTTCCTAATTAATATTTTCTCAAATTGCTATGATGTTTTATGCTGCAGACGCCAGCGCCTCTAAGCAGCTTCTTCGTGGAGTCCGGGAAACCTTCACGGGGAGAGAGTGGAAACACGAAATGGATGGAAAAACGGAACAATATTGTAGAAATAAATTACCACACACAATGCATGGGGACTTGCGTCTAGAAAGAAGAAGACAAATTTATTTTTTGAGCTGGGTGACTTTTAAGGGGTGAGCTCTGGAATGCGGGGTGTAATTTTGGAGATCAAAGAAAGTGGGAGATGGTCAGGGAAGCAGAATGAAAGGCCATGACTAAAATCTGCATATTAAAGAACCGATACTGAAGGTGAAAAGAAGTTCTGTTGTGGGTTAGCTTTGTTTTGGGTAAGCAGGAGAAACCAGGTAATTTTCAGGGAAGTGGGAAGAGAGAGAAATGTTTTCGAGTTTTTGGGAAAACCGAAAATTGCTTTCATCATGAGCTAAGTTTTGGAAAAAACATGATCTTGGTGCCAAGGTAGCAGAGATCACAGAGAACTGGTCAGTGGGAGACTTTTGGTGGGATTTGATACTGTACTCCTTTGTTAGAAAGAAATACTGAGGGGCCGGGCGGTGGCGCTAAAGGTAAGGTGCCTGCCTTGCCAGCGCTAGCCTAGGACGGACCGCGGTTCAATCCCCCGGTGTCCCATATGGTCCCCCAAGCCAGGAGCAACTTCTGAGCGCATAGCCAGGAGTAACTCCTGAGCGTTACTGGGTGTGGCCCAAAAACCAAAAACCAAAAAACAAAACAAAACAAAAAAAAAAGAAAAAAAAAAAAAGAAAGAAATACTGAGGCCTGATTTTTAATAATGGTCAAAAATAAAGAGAGAGATAGTTACAGCCACGTTTAGAATTATAGCCAAACAATCCACGCAAAGGGTCAACTGATTTGATTACTCTAAGCGGGCCTTTTTGGCAAATAATTCTTTTTCAGGAGTGCACTACACCTAAGAAGGCTGAAAAGCACTTCTGATGTGTGCCCTTCCTGAGTGGGGTGTAACAGTTTTATTGTATGCATTAACGTAGTAGCCTGTTTTCAAACTGTATTTTCTGCATACATGTTCTTGTAAATTTTTTTTTTTTGGTTTATCTCTCTGAATTTTTCTGGAGTGGGGAACTGAAATTTCCCATGGGATTCCATCAAAAGACCCACTGAGAATGTTTTTGCCTATGCATGGAGAGTTGAGGAATTCCCGAAGAGGTATATCTGAAATTCATGTCTTGGTACTGACATTATATTCCCTTCATATTATTTGGCTTATTTCTTCCTTGTATATTTACAGGCCAAAAGATGGCCTCAAACAAATTCTTTTACTCAGAGAATTCTCAGTACCAAAAATGAAACAATTTTCCTCTCTCTGTCAGTCCTATTTGCATCTAAAAGTCAAGTCAGGAACTTAGCTCTGAGTCATTGAAGCTCCTAGTTAGCTAAAAAATTTATATTTCTTTGACATGGCCCTCTGCTAAGTCAAAAGCAACTTTTTTTTTTTACTGCTAGCCACAGAGCCTGTCATTCTCAGCTCCCAAATAGCAGCCAAGCATTTTTCACCTTTTGTTTTACTATTTTCCTTTCTAACTCAAGACTTTCTAGATAAGATCCTTTTCACCTTAGCTGCCTTACCAGTCAGAATTGTTATGTATGTACTAACAGAACTATTGTTAATTTTCTGTTTTTCTAAACTCCCACTCTTTGTCAACACAGAAATTCTTTTCATGCCTACAACTGTCATTTTACCTTTTGTATACTCCTAGAAGGAGATTAAATTTTGTCATATGCTTGACAGAACGTGTGTCCCCATACATTCTGTGTGTTCATCATTTCTTCAATATTTTCCTGCACGCCGGTCCATTTTAGTACCCACTCTCTGAAATAGGGTTTATTGTAGGGCAGAAACCACCCACAGCAAGGTATGGAATGGTAAGAGTCTCATGTTGGTTGGTTAGGAGATGAAAATCAAGATATGGAATATCTCTCAGGAGGCCAGCCATGCCTCTCTGATAAAGAAGCGCTCATCTCCCCTGTCAGGGAGTGGCCACTTATTCCTTGGCACTGACAAAGGGCACCTTTCAGCAGGCCAGGTTAGAGTCAGCATAATGGGATTTTTAGGCTCTTCAGCAGGGCCCACCCATCTCCCACCCTCCCCACTCCTTTTTGTTTTCCAAAAGAGACTCTTGAAGATCTCTATAACTTACGTGGTAGAGAATGACAGGCTCGTCCTTTTGAACTGTGAACTGGGGTACTAGGATCAGGGTCATATCCTTTAAGTGAGTTTTGGCAAAACTGATTAAGTAGGGAGGCATAGGAAAAAATAAATAGGCATGAGGCACAGGAAAATTATAGGAGAGAAAATGGAATAGGCCCATGGGGTGTATACCATTGGGGAACCAGGGGAATCTGGCCTGGCTGCTGTGTCTATCCCTTAGATCATTTCAAATATTAATTAGTATGATGATACTATTTCCCATTATCCCTGCTCATTGACATAACAATATCATTCTGGAGAAATAGGCATGCCTCTCCTTTGTCTGCTGTGATTAAATCCAAAACATGTCAATTTTGGAGGATCACTCAAGCCAGCTAGGTAATCTGTCACTGGAGAGTGGCCAGAGCAGTGGAGGTGATGATCTTCTGCATCTGCTGGCCGAAGTCACAGAGATCAGTCCCTGTGCCAGGGCCCCACTCGAAAGTTCGATTGAAATGGACATTCCGGCTGTTATCACTAAAGGAAGGAAGATGGTGATCTTAGTCTTTGCTCATGGCAGCAATCAATATATCTCATCACATCCATATACAATGAACTGGGGGACCAGTCTGCAGATCTCCAATTTAGGAAAGTTATATGTTATATGTTCCTGAAAGATGGTGGGACTGTTGCCCATGCCCTGGTGAAGAACTACCCATTCATATCTGTCGATGGCTGGTATTACTAAGTGAAGGTTTAGTAAAGGCATATATTTTTGTATTACTTGGATGAAGTGATGGGAAAAAAGCAGTCCTTGATGTCTGTAGTCATTATGGGGAGCCCGCTGTAATGGTGGTTAACCCTTTGAGAGGATCCCCAGACCCCCATTGTTATTAATCTTTCTAAGGACACGTAACAGTCTCTATTTCTCAGTTCATTTTTATTTTGTTTTTGGTTTTTGGGCCACACCCGGCGGTGATCAGGGGTTACTCCTGGCTGTCTGCTCAGAAATAGCTCCTGGCAGGCACAGGGGACCATATGGGACACCGGGATTCGAACCAACCACCTTTGGTCCTGGATTGGCTGCTTGCAAGGCAAACGCCGCTGTGCTATCTCTCCGGGCCCTCAGTTCATTTTTTTTTAATTACAAAAATAGGAGCATTCCATGAACTACATAATTAGCAAATGTGGCCGAAAGGCAATTGTTCTTCAGCAGGGCCCATCCTTCTCTCATGTTCTGCCATATGTTGCCTCTGAAAATCTAAAATTACGAGTGTTTCTATTCCACTACTTTAAAATTTTTGAATCTCAGAATATTAGATATTATATATTTATAATATTTTACTTCATAAAAGGGAGATGGAATGCAGAGAAAAAGAATACATGTGTTGATTTTCTTTCTTCTCTAGGTCCTGAGGTAGAGATGAAAAAACACTCTAACTCCAAATTTTATCTGGAAAAAGCATTATAAGTTATATAGTTAAATTTTTCAAAAACCACAGAACCTAAGAAGTTTAGAAAATAATTGGTAGATATGAGAAGCATTGGGACCCCTTCACTTCACAGCCATAATAATCCATATAGATAAAGCAAGCCATTCTCTTGGGCTGGAGAGATGGTATATGAGTAAGGACCTTACCTCAAAAGCAGATTTTTCCTCCCAGTCAGATCTTGGGTAGCTCTGGGAATTTCTTTGTTAGTTTGTTTATGACCCAAAGAGATAAATTCCACACTTTTTTTTTTGTGAGAAAGAGGACAGACCCAACAGTACTGAGATCATTCCTGAAAATGTGTAAGGGATTGAACCCAAACTTTCCATATGTAAGCAAACACTCAGTTCATTGAGTATATCTTTATCTCTTTAATCACCCAAAACATGGCCATACATGTGTCTCTAACTCAAAAAAGAGAGTATTAGTACATACTAGAGGAAATCCAAGTAACGACATTCATTTCCTTTCACTGAACTGCTTTGTTTCACAAGTTCATTTTTTTAATGTTTTATTTCAAATATTCCTAAACCCTTGCCTGGGCTTCATATTTTATTTTCTGCTATTCAAACAAACCTTTGTAAAAGCTTATTTTTGATATCTCTCATTTCTGTGCTTGTAATCTGAGAGAATTATACTTTCTTCCCAGATTTGTCTCTTTCAATTCACTGATTTTTTTCTTAAATATACAATCTCAGGGCCAGGGATAATAGCTTCTTGGGGGAGCATTTGCCTTTTATGTATGATTCCTGGGTTCCCTTTCCTCCCCCACTCAAACCCTCACCCCAAACACTTTGCTACTCTAAGTTTTTCCTTCAGTATCTTCTTTTAGTAAGACATATGTCATGTAATAACACTGTCTATTTCTTCCCTGTGGCCACCACAGTAAGTAGAAAGGCCAGCCCAGACAGTTTCATCTGATAAATACCCTACAGCTACTTTCTATACTCATACGTACAGCATTTCCTTAAAAATAGAATGTTCCGGGGCCGGGCGGTGGCGCTAGAGGTAAGGTGCCTGCCTTGCCTGCGCTAGCCTAGGACGGACCGTGGTTCGATCCCCCGGTGTCCCATATGGTCCCCCAAGCCAGGAGCGACTTCTGAGCACATAGCCAGGAGTAACCCCTGAGCGTCACCGGGTGTGGCCCAAAAACCAAAAAAAAAAAAAAAAATAGAATGTTCCTAGATTGTGTCTTTTTCATGCCCAGACCTCTTTATCCTTCTCTTGCTTGGTCTAGGGAACCTGCTGGTGCATAGCAAGAACCTCAGCCATCACATTTTTGCCTCTGAGATGTTCCCCTCACCTTTAACCTAAATTCTTGGCCCCTGGGAAATTGTGAAAATAACTTTAATGATAAAATATTAAAATTTTCCACTTCTCTGTCTACTCTGCATGCTTTAGAATTATTAAATATAATTAAAACTGTCAGCAGCAGAGCTGTTCAGAGAAGCTGATCAACCCACTGGCATTTTTCTTGGTCTATAATTAAAAGAAAAATTAGATTTTGGGAATCTTTGAGATTACTTTTCAGATGAAAGATATTACAAGGAATTACTCTAAAGAATTGACTCATGCTAGGAAATTGTTTCTGTTCATGGGAATGACTCACAGCATTCTTCCTGCTCATCATAATGCTTGAGAATTAGGATGTTGTATAACCAAAAAATGGCAGTGCTCACTCTTCCTGTTTTCTATGAGGACAAAATGGAGTGGTTATCTTGGTCTCATTCCATTTTTATTTTACTTTTTTTGTTTTGTTTTGTTTTTTTGTTTTTTGTTTTTTTTTGGTTTTTGGTTTTTGGGTCACACCCAGCGGTGCTCAGGGGTTATTCCTGGCTGTCTGCTCAGAAATAGCTCCTGGCAGACACGGGGGACCATATGGGACACCGGGATTCGAACCAACTACCTTTGGTCCTGGATTGGCTGCTTGCAAGGCAAACGCCACTGTGCTATCTCTCCGGGCCCCATTTTTCCTTTACTTACCACAGATTGAAAATATGGAGTAAAGTTATATGAGAAAAATAAAGAATAAATATCCTGGGTCTTTATAGTCCCTGGGTAATTTGTTATGTGAACTTTATGGTTAAAGAACATAAAACAGTTGATTTCCTTGTCTTTATTTTCTTTATTTTTTTTTGTGTGTGAAGTAAATAGTCTTATTTAAATACGTTTTTTGGAGAAATGTGACAGAAATAAAATCTAAAGAGAAAACTGTGCTTAAAAACAAAATATAGGGTCACCATGTTCAAACCAGGCCAGCTCCATAGACTCACACTTTTCTTAAATAATATATAAACTGATCTGTGAAAGATTATGGCTACACCAGCACAAAGCTGGCCATTTCAGGAGAGGATGGACCAACCTCCCACCCACTAAAAACTATGCTTGCTGCCTCCATCACTCAGAAACACTGTTTCTCTGATGGCTTACCTCATTACTGCCTTTACGATTCCTTGCAGGGACATTCATCTAACTACACATCAAGTACACTGGTTGTTGGACTGATATCAGTAGAACTTAGTTTTGGGGAGCATGTGTGGGCACCTTCCCCTGTATTTTCTTTCTTCCAGGAAGCCTGGAAGCTGAAATCATGCCCGCAAATACATGTCACCATGTTTGAACCAGGCCTTCTTTGAGGAGGCCCTCTAGCTGAGCATATGCCTCTAAATTAATAGTATCATAGCTTTGGAATTCTGGACAACTTCATTTGTTTGATGCTGATATCCCTAAAGGAACACCCAATTTAACAGACTGATCATATAACAACAAGTGTTACTAAACCTTTTGTAATTGTATTAATGACTTCATTGGTGATACAATAATTTTTACAAATGAGCTTGCTACTGTACTTTTTCTTTTTTCCCTTTCCTTCCATTTTATTTATTTATCTATCTATTTATTTTTTGCATTTTGAGCCACACCCTGTGACATCAGAGGCTACTCCTGGCTACATGCTTAGAAATAGCTCCTGGCTCAGGAGACCATATAGGACACCAGGGGATAGAACCAAGGTCCATGCTAGATCAGCAGTTTGCAAGGCAAATGCCCTACTGCTGTGCTATTGCTCTGGCCTCTCATTTTATTTTTTATCTTTTATTTCCATTTTATTCAATAATTTTGCTTTCACTTATCTGGAAACATGTATTATGATCAACTATGTCAATTATGTAATGCATTTTCTTTAAATAAATAAAATTTTAAGACCCATAGGTCTCTTCAGAGTCAATAAAAACCACAAATATACATCTCAGGTTGAAATGTGGGACTATCTCCAGGATGGAGAATGAGCCTTGATTACTTTAAAAACAAAACAGAACAAAACAAAAAACAATGGTTGGTTACTATTAATTTTGAATATTTAAAACAGAGCCTCCAAAAAAAATCTCCCAAGATATTACTCAAATGACAGAGAATAAGTGGGTGTTGTTGAATGGTAGTTCTTGAGCATGCCTGCTAGAGAATAAGAACTAAATCTAACTTAAACCATAATGGAAGCTCTTTTCTTGGTCAGTATATTTCTCTCTCTCATTTTTTTAGACTGCTCCTGCATTCCATCTTTCCAGATGCTGAAAAAAAAAGAACTTTCCAAAAGTCTTTTTTTAAAATTTATGATTTCACTTTCTTGTCAGATACAACCTCTTTTTTTTTTTTTTTTTTTTTTTTGGTTTTTGGGCCACACCCGGTAACGCTCAGGGGTTACTCCTGGCTATGCGCTCAGAAGTCGCTCCTGGCTTGGGGGACCATATGGGACGCCGGGGGATCGAACCGTGGTCCGTCTCCTAGGCTAGCGCAGGTAAGGCAGGCACCTTACCTCCAGCGCCACCGCCCGGCCCCAGATACAACCTCTTAATGATTAAAGTATCAAACCTACGCCAATAGCCTTTTTAAATATAACAATTAAAATAAAACCAGCAATACAGTCTGCTATGGCTAATAAAGAATGGACTCTTGTTAACACTAAAAATCTTCAAAACAGGGGGCTGGAGAGATAAAATGGAGGTAGGGCATTTGCCTTGCATGCAAAAAGATGGTGGTTCGAATCCTGGTATTTCATATGATCCCCCGAGCCTGCCAGGAGCGGTTTCTGAGCGGAGAGCCAAGAGTAACCCCTGAGCGCTGCCAGGTGTGACCCAAAAGCCAAAAAAAAAAAAAATCTTTAAAACAATTATTTCAATGTATCTGTTCTTAGGTGGCTGTAGGAAATCAAGTAGCTATATAACAGCATTTATGTGTTGATATATTTATTGTGTCTTTTAATCAGCGAGATCTGAATTTATATCCAGACCTTGCTACCACACTCTGACTCAGAACCAGTTACACAATTTTAGGCAAGTCTCAGTCTAAAGAAAAATAGGATAAAATACTCAACTACTGGTCTGTTATGAGACCAAAATGAAACATTGATATATGTGAAACTCTACCTAGCAAACAAAAGGCATTCAAACAAATTAAGCTCTCTTCCATCCTATTAAGAAATTATAAAGAGGGGCCGGAGAGATAGCATGGAGGTAAGGCGTTTGCCTTTCATGCAGAAGGTCAACGGTTTGAATTCCGGTGTCCCATATGGTCCCCTGAGCCTGCCAGGAGTGATTTCTGAGCATGGAGCCAGGAGTAACCCCTGAGCGCTGCCAGGTGTGAACCAAAAACAAAACAAAAAAACAAAACAAAAAAACAAAACAAAAAAAAAAAGAAAGAAATTATAAAGAAGGGAAGGGGAGCATGGCATCTGGGTTTGTGAGTGTGTGACAGGAGACAACACTGTGTGGAGGCTGCTGAGCCCCCCAAATCCGCTCCACCATTAGCAACACTTTAGCCAAGACCATGGAGATTGAAGTCAAGATGACTTGAACTCAAAAAATAAGGCCACAGCCTACCATCTGGGACTAAAAGGTGGTGGTGGAGGAGGACCAGGAGAAGGTTTTGATGTGGCCAAGACAGGTGATGCTTGAATTGGTTTTGTGGGTTTTCCATCTGTTGGGAAGTTCACACTGCTCAGGTACTTGGCAGGGGTCTATTCTGAAGTGGCAGCCGATGAATTCACTACTCTGACCACTGTGCCTGGTGTCATTAGATACAAAGGTGCCAAGATCCAGTTTCTTAATCTCCCAGGTATCATTTTTTTTGGGGGGGGCACACCCATTTGACGCTCAGGGGTTACTCCTGGCTATGCGTTCAGAAATTGCTCCTGGCTTGGGGGGACCATATGGGACTCCAGGGATCTAACCTCGGTTTGTCCTACGCTAGCGCTTGCAAGGCAGACACCTTACCTCTAGCGCCACCTTTCCGGTCCCTCCCAGGTATCATTGAGGATGCCAAGCGCTAGCCTAGGACAGACCGTGGCTAGATCCCCCAGTATCCCATGTGGTCCCCCAACCAGAAGCGATTTCTGAGCTCATAGCCAGAAATAACCCCTGAGCGTCAAACGGGTGTAACCCCCCCAAAACAAAACAAAACAAAAAAGTGGGTAAAGACCATACGTTGGAGGATAAGTATGTCTTTCAGATTGTGAAGAAGTAAAACTTTCCACTTTCCTTTCTGAAAGACCAACCACAGCAGCATTTTCTTTGGTCAAGTGCTCTGCCCCAACCTCTTGTTTTGGCAGCTACTGAATCAGGATTTAGGATAGGGAGATGGAGGCATCCAAACTGAAACTTGACTTATCTTGGTGTCACCATGTTTATTGAACTGCATAAAATATCTGATAGGTCAAAATAAAAAGAAAGAAAGAAACTATAAGAGGGAACCAGAGTACGGGGCCAGAGAGATAGCACAGCGGTGTTTGCCTTGCAAACAGCCGATCCAGGACCAAAGATGGTTGGTTCCAATCCCGGCGTCCCATGTGGTCCCCCATGCCCGCCAGGAACTATTTCTGAGCAGATAGCCAGGAGTAACCCCTGAGCACCTCCAGGTGTGGCCCAAAAACAAAACAAAACAAAAACAAAAACAAAAAAAAACAAAACAAAAAACAAAAAGAAGGGACCAGAGTAATAGTACATTGGGTAGGGTGTTTGCCTTGCATGAAGTCAGTTCAGGTTCAATACCAAGAGTAGCATATGGTCCCTGAGACCACCAGCAGTGAGCAGAAAGAGAAGTGAACCCTAAGCTCTGCTGGATATGGCCCCAACCCTCCCAATTTACAGAAAATAAAATTAAAAACCGTATTAGACAAAACAAAATAAAAATACAAACTGGGATTGGAGAGATAGCATTATGAGTAAATTGTAAGCATGTTGTCAACTTGGTTTAATATCTGGCATGGCATAATATTCTCAGGTCAATACCAGCTGTAGTGTGATTCCTGAGAACTGAGCCAGAAGTAAGACCTTAGTACAGTCAGGTGTTACCTGAAAACCAAACCAAACAAAGCAAAATTAAATAAAACAACTCCATTGCCCTAAATCCCTTGTCTGAAAAACAGGAGTCCTCTGATGTCTGCTAATAACATGAATCTCTGAAACAGTAACATGTGACTACTTGGCTGTAATCTGAGTAAATCTCAGGGCCTTTTCAGTTCTTAACATTTTTTTTTTCTCTGAGTTCTGAAAGTCATGGTTTCTGGTTTGTCATGGTAAGGCGATAAGAGTTCCTGAGACTGGGGAACCACGCTATCTGACAGATGATATACATCGAAAACCCTAAAGAGTACACAGTAAAACTTCTAGAAACAATTAACCAATACAGCAAAGTGGCCATCTACAAAGTCAATACATAAAAGACAGTAGCATTCCTCTATACAAAGAATGAAGTAGAGGAGAAAAAGATTAAGGAGACAATCCCATTTAAAATAGTATCAAAAAAATCAAGTATCTAGGAATCAATCTTACAAGAGAAGTGAAGAACCTATACCATGAAAACTTCAAAACATTTCAGAAAGAAATGAAAGAGGACCTAAAAAAATGGAAGAATATCCCATACTCATGGATAGGTAGAATCAATATTGTCAAATTGACCATTTTACCTAAACTTCTATATAGATTCAATGCAATCCCTATCCAAATTCAGACATCATTTTTTAAGGACTTAGAACAATCAATTATAAAATTAATCTGGAACCACAAAAGACCCAGGTTAGCCAAAAACATACTGAAAAACAAGAAGCTTGGTGGCATCTCTCTACCTAACCTGAAGCTTTACTATAAAGCCATAGTAATCAACACAACATGGTACTTGGAACAAAGACAGCATCTCAGACCAGTGAGTAAGAACAGAATATCCAGAGATAAAACCCCAAATATAGTCAACTAATATTTGACAAAAGAGCAAAGAACTTGAAATGGAATAAAGATAGTCTCCTCAACAATTGGTGTTGGAACAACTGGATAACCACCTGTAAGAAATTGAGGATTGATCTATACCTCACACTTTACACAAAAGTCAACTCAAAATGGATTAAAGACCTTGAAATCAGACCTGAATCTATAAAGTTTATTGAGGAAAAAGTAGGCAGAACACTCCAAGACCTATATATCAAAAAAGTCTTTGAGGATAGAATGCCAATGGGAAGAACTTTAGCATTAAACCTAAATAAATGGGACTACATCAAACAAAAAAGTTTCTGCATGGCTAAAGAAAATACTAGAATACAGGGATGGGAAAAATTTTTTGCACTCAACATGTCAGATAAAGGGCTGATATCTAGGATATACAAAGCACTCAGAAAGGTGAGCTTCAAAAAAACTAAGAAAGCCATAGAAAAATGGGGAGAAAAATGAATAGATATTTCTCCGAAGAAGACCGAAAGATGGCCAACAGACACATGAAAACATGCTCACCTTCACTCATCATTAGGGAAATCCAAATCAAGACAACAATGAGGTACCACCTTACACCAGTGAGGATGACTCACATCAAAAATAATGAGACCAATCTCTGTTGGTGAGGATGTGGTAAGAAAAGAATTCTCATCCACTGCTGATGGGAATGCTGCTTGGTTCAACCCCTATGGAAAACAGTGTGGACAGTGCTCAGTAAACTCAGAATTGAGTTGCCATATGACCCAGCAATTGCTCTCCCCAAGTCGGAAGGACATTCATCCCAAAGTATATGTGCACTCCACTATTTACCACAGCACTCAGTACAATTAGCCAAGATTTGGAACCAACCTCTATACCCAACAACAGATGAGTGGATTATGAATATGCGGTATTTATACACAATGGAATACTACAGAGCAGTTAGAAATGATGCAGTCATGGATTTTGCAGCAACATAGATGAATCTACAAAAGATTATGTTAAATGAAGTAAGCCAGAAGATGAAAGATAATTACAGAATGATAGCACTTTTCTGGGGTACTTAGAATATACACCATATTTACATATAATACTCCAAGAACAAATACAACGGTCTAATAGGGTAGAAACACCAAGCACTGTAGTTGTCAGCATTTACTGGGGAGAAGTGTTCAAAAACAAGTGGAAGAGGAACACAAAGCCTCAACTGTCCATTATACTATAAAGAAACCAGCAACAACGAAAACAATGGTTTCGTGAATAGGTATGTAATCAGCCTTTTACTACAAAAGCCTATAATAATGTCTTAGGGAGCTTAGATACAGATACTGGTGAAGAATATGATTGGAAGCCAGAGACTCCAGTGGCAGCATTTTCTAACCATATGTTTTAGTGCCTTAATCTTACTAGGTATGAAATAACCTCTCAGCTTCTCTGTCCACAGGGATTCTTGGATACAAAAGGTGGACACTCTAATTTGACACCTTGGTGCTCAGTCATACTAGATGCCATATTTATTTTGCATTATGAAAATGTCTTGATAAAACACCCCAATATACTCTTTTTCTCTGGTTTATGTCCTCTATTGGGACCTGAAGCATATGAATATTCAGACCACTGAAACAGTCAACTGCAAAATATAAACTTATATTATAGGACCTATTTATCGAACACATTTACCCTTTCTTTTTTTGGGGGGAGGGGCCACACCCGGCCCTGGTGCTTAGGGGTTACTCCTGGCTATCTGCTCAGAAATAGCTCCTGGCAGGCACGGGGGACCATATGGGACACCGGGATTCGGGATTCGAACCAACCACCTTTGGTCCTGGATCAGATGCTTGCAAGGCAAACACCGCTGTGCTATCTCTCCGGGCCCCTCATTTACCCTTTCTAACTTAAGTACTGTAGAGTCCTAAGTCACAGACCAAAGTGGTGCCCTGGAGTTAACACCCACCCAACTATTTAAAAAGGCATAAAAAAGACACTTATATGTTTTCAACATTTTATGGGTGTTTTCTTTGACGTCTATAAACTTTTGCTTAATATTTTCTTATACAGTGATGATCCCCCCCCCATGTTTTTTATCTTCTCTTTGTGAACTGCTCAATATGGAATTTGTTGTGAAAGAATCCCTCAGTTTAATACTTATGTTTGAACCAAGTCATGGGTCTTGTTGGAAATATTCTTACTCCCCCATATATCTGATAGCACCACGTGGCTTTATTTCTTGTTTGCTTAGGCACACTAAAATGGGAAAATACTATACATACCAATAGGTTCGTATCTAATAGAGATGGGAACACACAAATCTTGTAGTGCAATGAGACCTTACACCCTGAACATTGACATAAAGACCAGGCACAGGCCTCAGAAGAATGGGCATTCTCCATTCACCCCTTGATCTACAGAAGACATTTACAAAACATCCAAGGTTGTATATAACATCACCTGGTGGCATTCCTGTACCAGGGAAGACCCTACAGCTGCTCTGACATCTATCTACTCAAAAGAAACACCCCTTAACACTGAGAAGACAACAAGAACAATGACCTGCTTACTGGACAGGGCTTGCTGTATTGCCCCTTAATTGTGAGGTTTGTCTATAACATCACCTGGAAGCAATCCTCTACCACGGAAGACCCTACCACTGCTCAGACATCGTCCTGCTCAAAAGAGACTTCCCTTAACACTGAGAAGACTTAACAACAACAACCTGCTTACAGGAAAGGGCTTCCTGCATTGCCCTTTCATGGTGAGGTGAAACGAGAAGACACTCTACATCATGACTTCAATGTAGGACATGCAGATTCCAGAATCTTTAATACAGAAACATAATACCAACAACAGAGACTGTGTGAAAAGTGTGTTGGCACTACGGACAATGTCTTGGATCGGACGATAACTTGCCTGAAGCCTAGAGCTGGTCTTATGCCAGGAAACTTCAGGGGTAGGATCTCTTTGAATTTAGGCCAAGGTTATTCCTTTCCGTGCCTCTCATATTTTGGTGGGCCTATGCAAACAACAATTGCAACTCTAACACTGTTTTTACTGTGCTCCTTTGACTCTAAATCTTAAAACGCACCCACTTAAAATTTGAGGTTAACTTAAGGTAATATTCATGTACA
Source organism: Suncus etruscus (assembly GCF_024139225.1). Classification (NCBI taxonomy): domain Eukaryota; kingdom Metazoa; phylum Chordata; class Mammalia; order Eulipotyphla; family Soricidae; genus Suncus; species Suncus etruscus. The sequence goes on along the minus strand of NC_064850.1, from coordinate 134,843,422 downwards.
TGGAAATGTAAAAAATACTATGCCTCTAATGTTAAAGGAGTTACGTAAATTTGATGGCTTTAGATTGCCTTGTGTGCTGTTAAGAAATATTATAATGTGCTACAATCTGGGGACTCGAGGGACAAAATAATTGCACATGGATTCTGTTTTATTTTATCTTAACATTCTTTGGCTGAAAGTTCAAAGTTAAGATATCAGCAAGGGGACTTCTTCTGAGAATTATGTTATGGGTGATTGTCCTTCCACTGTAACTTTACCTTGTCCTCTTTCTTTGCATCTTTTGTTCTCATAATTCAAAATAAAAAAATTAAAAAAAAAAGACAAATTAATACTTTTTGTTACTATTGTTGTTGCTTTTTTGTTTGCTTTTTTTTGTATTTGTTTGCTTTTGTTTTTATCTTGGGATCATGGTTATTGTTGTTGTCTTTATTGCTGTGGTGCTTATTGCTGTGGTGCTTTTTGGCTTTTGTTTGATTTTTTTTGTATTGTTGTTATGTTTTTCTTCCTTTTCCCCTTCTCTTAAATTGATATTTATTGCCTCTAGAAGGATTACTCCCATTTTTTTGCTTGTTTGATTTTACCCCCCGCCCCTTTTATTTTATTTTCTTCTAACACAACTACATAACTTGAACCATCTTGTTCTGCCTCACAAATTGAGGGAGAAATAATGAAGGATACCAAGACCAAACAGTTGTATGAACACTGAGTAGAAATAAAAAATGATCAGTCTTAAACACCAAATCCAAAGCCAACAACAACAGAATCGATACCCAATCTACAACAAGCTAGACACAGAGGGGACCACTTATACTAGCAGCCAGGGGGACAAAGGTGGGGGATATGGGATGCATGCTGGGAACAGGGATGGAGGGAGGACAACATTGGTGGTGGGAATGCCCCTGATTCAATGTCACTATGTACCTGAAATACTACTTTGAATGATTTGTAACCCACTGTGGTCAAAATAAAAATTATTAAAAAAAAAAGAATTCTTGAGATTTGGCAATGAACGCCCCTGTACAACTGTCTGTGGGAAGTAAGGGGGTCTCAATGACTTAGCTTTTAATTTAGCAGCTGAGAGGCAAAAATTGAACCTCCCTTTCCAAATGATGCTTTGATGATTGTCTACTCTCCTCCAGTAACAAAGAGGAAGAGATAAAATTGTGTGGTCTAGGGGCCGGAGAGATAGCATGGAGGTAAGGTGTTTGCCTTTCATGCAGGAGGTCATTGGTTCAAATCCCGGTGTCCCATATGGTCCCCCGTGCCTGCCAGGAGCAATTTCTGAGCCTGGAGCCAGGAATAACCCCTGAGCACTGCCGGGTATGACCCAAAAACCACACACACACACAAAAAAATTGTGTGGTCTAAGCACTGCCCATAGGCCAGAAATGTGGCTCAGTCAGAGGATCCCCAACAATGAATATATGGTATCTGCAAAGAGAAATGGATTTGGGTGAGTCACAATCAAGAGCCACTGGGCTTGAGCAAGTAACCACTGAACACTGACAACTGACTGTGCTTTGTTTACTAGTCATGAACAGCTCTGTCCTTTTATGCCTCTGATTCTGTCTCCCTCCCTGACACTATTTCTTTAAAGAAAAGAAGAATTGCAGGTGGACAAAGTCTCCTTGCACCCAAGGAGAGATAATGTCAGGCAAGTATGTTGGGGAGTTCTGCAGTATGGAGTGCTTCAAACTTTATGTCTCTGTGGAACAGAAAGCACAGCCACCCCCCCGTGAACTTCTGCAGGTCTTTAGAAAGAATAGTATTCCCCCATGAACTCGGCAGGGCTCTCACAGAGAAAAGAAGCTAATGTGAACTTATGGATCTAGCCTCTGGGCCAAATATTATTGGTTGTTACATTTACACTTGAAGTAATGGAAGGAACTGCTCTGTGTTTTTCAAAGTGAAGAAAGTACATTTCCAGGAGAGGTTATAAATGATTTTTTTTCCTAAAAAGGGGGAAGTAGACCAAATAATTTGGCTACCTTTATTGTACTTTCCCATATCTAAATGCCATAAGGATGCTCTGGGCAAAAAGTGTTGGTGAAACTAATTTCCCTGCCATTTGGCATAAAAACATGGGTCAAGATTTAGTAGAAGGGCCAGAGAGATAGCATGGAGGTAAGGCGTTTGCCTTGTATGCTGAAAGATGGTGGTTCGAATTCTGGCATCCCACATGGTCCCCCGAGCCTGCCAGGAGCAATTTCTAAGCACAGATCCAGGAGTAGCCTCTGAGCACTGCTGACTGTGACCCAAAAACAAAACAAAACAAAACAAAACAAAACAACAACAAAAGATTTAGTGTAAGTATCTCAGCCAGCCCTTTGATGATCATCTTTGATGATAATCTTTGTTGGTTAACAAATAGGAGGTTTCCCTTGATCTCAAAGGCCTGAGTTTATATTAGTTGAACATTGTTGGTGTGTAAATACAATAAATTCCAATAAATAGCCACAGGTCTGTTTACAGAGAAAATTTTCTTGGAACTATATGGTACTAGATTCATGATAATCGTTCCCTGTAATGATCATGAAAAATTGGTGTCTTATTTGGGCTTTTTGCTTGCTCTTTTACATGTACTGTGGTAGGCAAAGTTCCAAGATAGTATTGTGATCTTTGGTCACTAGTTTTACTCTGATTAGGGCAAAAGAGGTTTTGTATGTGTAATTACAATAGTTAATAATCAATATCTTTAGGATAGGGAGATTGTCTGAGTAAACAATACAACATGAATCCTCTCTGGCCTAAACTTTTCAGCAAAAGGCCTCAATGCACCATTGTTGGCTATGCTGATGGAGAGTGCAGTGTATTAGGATAAGAGATTGGATTCTAGGTCTGAAGGGTCCCCAGCAAGAAAAAAGGGGCCACAGTCTTATAGTTGAATGAAATTTTGGATAAGTCTGGCTGACAGTTTGATTTCAACTCATGAGATCCTAAGCAAAGGACCAAGCCAAGTATGCTTAATCTTCTGTTCTACAGAGCTATACACTATCAGATAAGTATATTTTAAACCACTAATTTGTAGAATTTGTAAGCCAAGTATTTTTTTTTCTTTTGGATTTTGGGCCACACCCGGCGGTGCTCAGGGATTACTCCTGGCTATCTGCTCAGAAATAGCTCCTGGCAGGCACGGGGAACCATATGGGACACCAGGATTGGAACCAACCACCTTTGGTCCTGGATCGACTGCTTGCAAGGCAAACACTGCTGTGCTCTCTCTCTGGGCCCGCCAAGTATTTTTTTTTTATTTATTATGAGAACAAGGGTGCAAAGAAAGAGGACAAGGTAAAGTTACAGTGGAAGGACAATCACCCATAACATAATTCTCAGAAGTCCCCTTGCTGGTATCTTAACTTCGAAATTTCAGCCAAAGAACATTAAGATAAATAAGACAGAATCCATGTACAAATACTTTGTCCCTCAAGTACCCAGATTGTAACACATTATAATATTTCTTAACAGTACACAAGGCAATCTAAAGCCATAAAACTTACGTAACTCCTTAAACATTACAGGCATAGTATTTTCTTACATTTCCATATACATGCATATTAGCTTAAGTTAACCTCAAATTTTAAGTGAGTTCTTTTTAAGGATTAGAGTCAAAGGAGCACAGTAAAAGTGGTGTTAGAGTGGCAATTGTTGTTGCATAGGCCCACCAAAATATGAGGGACATGGAAAGAAATAACCTTGGCCTAAGTACAAAGAGACCAGACCCCTGAAGTTTCCTGGCACAAGACCAAGTCTAGGCTCCAGGCAAGTTAGATCGTCCAATCCAATACATTGTCTGTAGTGCCAACACACTTTTATGTTTCACACAGTCTCTGTTGTTGGTATCATGTTTCTGTATTAAAGATCCTGGAATCTGCATATCTTACATTGAAGTCAGGATGTGGAGCATCCTCTCCTTTTACCTCACAATCAAAGGGCAACGCAGGTTGCCCTGTAAGCAGGTCGTTATTGTTGTTAAGTCTTCTCAGTGTTAAGGGAAGTCTCTTTTGAGCAGGTCGAAGACTGAGCAGTGTAGGTCTTCTGTGGTAGAGGATTGCTTCCAGGTGATGTTATAGACCGGCCTGGATGTTTCGTGGATCCGCCAAGTATTTTTAATCTTCTCCTCTACAGAGCTATAAACTAACATATAAGTGTATTTTAAGCCACTAATTTGTAGAATTTGTTCTGTAACAATGGAAAACAAACTTGAGAATTTCCATCTTGTGAATGCAGACCAAAGCTTCCAATTTTTATTGAGTATGGGAGTTATTGTGGGAGAGGAGGTCATACTGAGGTTTTATAAAATCAAAATTAATGTCTTTGAATATTTTGGTTTGTTTTTATTTTTGTTTTTGGGCCATACCTGGCAGTGCTCAGGGGTCACTCCTGGCTTTGTGCTCAGAAATCACTCCTGGCAGGCTCGGGGGACCATATGAAATGCTGGGAATTGAACCCAGGTCTGTCCTAGATCATCTGCATGCAAAGCAAATGTCCTACCATTGTGCTATCACTCTGGCCCAGTTTTTGAATACTTTGAAAGCAAGTGAGATGCGAGGGAAATGCAAATCAGAGCTGCTTCCCAATGTAGCCCATGTATCCCTCCAGGAAGCTGGTCTGGAGAATCCAGAGCCTTTTCCTTGAAGGCAGCAGAGATCTAGTTGCTATGGCAGCAAGAGCAACCCTCTACTGCAGACTCCAAGTAAGAGTCCCCTGACTCTAATTTATCTTTTTTCTTCTGTATGTGGAAGTAAAACATTCAAGTGTGACAGCCTTCCCTTAAGAAGCCTTTCTATATACAGAAACCCAGCACATAATTCTTGTTTAATTTGTCTAAACTTTACTTTATTTAAAGAGAATGTATCACATAAATGACATAATTAACCATAATACATTTGCTTTCAGGTAAGTGAGAGTAAAAATTATTTAAAAATGAAAAAGAAAGGGGCCGGAGAGATAGCATGGAGGTAAGGCGTTTGCCTTTCATGCAGAAGGTCGGTGGTTCGAATCCCGGAGTCCCATATGGTCCCCCATGCCTGTCAGGAGCGATTTCTGAGTGTAGAGCCAGAAGTAACCCCTAACTGCCGGGTGTGACCCAAAAACCAAAAACCAAAAAAAAAAAAAAAAAAGAAAGAAAAGAAGGAAGACAAAAAGGAAGTATAGCTATAAGCAAATTTGTAAAAATTGTTGTATATCTAATGAGGTCATTAAGTCATATAGTTTAGTAAACTCTTGTTGCTAGTTGTCCTTTCTGTTACTTCATTTGTTTTTGAACATTAGATGGCTTCAGATACACATTAATTTCCATTTATATTGATTCCTATTATACATAAATATAACTAATTTTATTATGTTTATGTTGGATCTGCCAAATTTACATATGTTCTAACAGTTTTGGACTATTTTAAAATCCACGTTTGGTAGTGTTAAGTGCTTACACTTGGCCCGGATCTCAGAGATCACTTCTGGAGGGCTCAGGAAAAACATGCACTGCCAACGACCAAACCCATGTCGCTGTATTCAAGACAAGTGCCCTACCTGCAGGACTATCTTTCTGGCCCCCTTTAAACACTTTTTCAAAGAGTATAAGAATTTTAGCTGGGGCCGGGCGGTGGCGCTGGAGGTAAGGTGCCTGCCTTGCCTGCGCTAGCCTAGGACGGACCGCGGTTCGATCCCCCGGCGTCCCATATGGTCCCCCAAGAAGCCAGGAGCAACTTCTGAGCGCATAGCCAGGAGTAACCCCTGAGCGTCACAGGGTGTGGCCCAAAAACCAAAAAAAAAAAAAAAAAGAATTTTAGCTGCAAATTTAGCTAATTATGCTTCTCCCAACCATTTACTCTGTGTGTGTGTGTGTGTGTGTGTGTGTGTGTGTGTGTGTGTGTGTGTGTAGGGACACACTTGTTGGTACTCAGGACTAAGGCCTGATTCTATGCTCAGGGATCACTCTTGCAGGTGCTTGGGGTGTACTGCACATGGAACCCGGGATCAACCTGAGGTTGACTGGGTGCAAGTAAAGGACCCCATTTTTACTTATATTAATCTCTCTCTCTCTTTTGGTTTGGGGGACATACCCAGCAGTGCTTCAGGGTTACTTCTGGCTCTATACTCAGAAATCACTGAGGGGACCATATGGGATGCCAGAGATCAAATCCAATTTTGATATGTGCAAGGTGAATGCCCTACCCACTGTGCTATCACTCTAGTTCCTATTTTAACATCTCTTTCTTTTAATTTTTGGTGAGAAAGGCTGGTTTTGAGTCTGTAACATTTCTGAGCTGCTGTTTATCCTTGAAGGTATGTATATTCCCTTCAAACCTGAAAGTGAGTCTGGCTGGATGCAGTATTCTAGGCAAAGCATTCATTTCATTGAGTTTTGGTTGGTTCTTTGAAAAAAGTAAACAAAATTGATAAACCACAAGAAAAACTCACAAAGAAAGGGAGAGAGAAAAACTTAATAAAATGGATTAGAAACGAAAAGGGGGAGATCACTACAGATAATACAGAGATCCAGGGGATGATCAGAGACTATTTTGAGAGACTTTATGCCACAAAACATGAGATACTGGAAGAAATGGGGAAGAAAAAAAAAGAAAAAGAAAAGACCTTATTGTAATAATGCCTAGAGATAATAGAGATGAGAGCTGGAAAGATCAGCTCACAATATGAAGCTCTCCACAAAGAGTGGTGAATGCAGTTAGAGAAATGACTACCCTGAGAACCATGACAATGTTGATGAGCGAGTGAAGTAGAATGCCTGTCTGGAAATTAGGCAGGGGGTGGGGGAAGAGCGGGAAAGGGGGCATTGGTGGTGAGAATTTGCACTGGTGAAGGTGTGTGTTTTTTCTATGACTGAGGCCCAACTACAAACATGTTTGTAATCCTGGTGCTCAAATAAAGATAGAAAATATTTTTTTTGGTGAGAAATCATCCTGGATTCTGTCATATATGAGGCAAAGACTTTTACCCTTGTACTATCTCTCTGACTCCTTTCACTTATTTCCTAGGTCAATTACACTGACTGTACTTTCTATTAGAACCTTGGAAAGCATTAGCAAATGCAGCTGTCCTTAATTTGTTCTTATTTTTGGGGGATAAGTTTTCAGTTTTTACCATAATCATGGCATTTTTATAATCATAACTGCTGAGTTCCAAGACAAGTTTTCTCATAAAATAAATTTTACTCTTGCTGTTGTTATTGGTATTGTGATATACCTGAGACACTTGGGGGGGCATGTTGTGTAGAAATGAACTCCTGTCACTTGAGCCCTATTGTTGGTTCATAAAGTCTGTCTTAATTTGTTGGGTAAATAAAGCCTGTTTTCCTTACTAGGTGCCGATTTTGGGACCTAATAAAATATTAAAAAATGGAAGAAAAAGCAAACTTCTAGAACTGATGTCTCTGTTAGCTTACAGAGATGCAAAAAGTAGGTCTCTATAGTCCAGGCTTGTTTTCCATACAGCCGTTACTGGTTCAACCTGTGGTAGAGAATAGGTCCCACTTCCCTTAGTGTAGCCAGAAATGATCTTTGAGGGCTGGAGCAATAGGGCGTTTGTCTTGCAACCTTACGACCCAAAACAGACCTAGGTTTGATTCCTGGCATTTCATATTGTCCCTGAGCCTGTCAGGAGTGATTTCTAAGCACATAGCCAGTAGTAACCTTTGAGCACTGCCAGATGTGGCCCTAAAATAAAACAAACAAACAAACAAACAAAAACCAGGAAATGATCTCTGAGCACAGGGCCTGGAGTAAGCCTTGAGAATAATGGGTGTGGGCCAATAGCCACCCTTTTACCTCCAATAAGAATAGATCTTGGGGCTGGAGAGATAGCATTGAGGTAAGGCGTTTGCCTTAAAGCCAGGAGTAACCCCTGAGTGCTGCCGGGTGTGACCCAAAAACCAAAAAAAAAAAAAAAAAAAAAAAAAAAAGAATAGGTTTTTGTGAAGTTCTTTCTCCTATGGCTAATGATGGGAGACCTGTATTTCTCTGAATTTTCTCTGGCAAAAATGCAGGCATGTTAATTGTCTAAGAGAGTTCTGAGAAAGATGAAGACATTTCTATTTTTATTTCTAAAAAAGGCATCTCTTTTCCTTAATAAAACTAATTAAATCAGTTTGTTGTACATGGTAATGGCTCATGTGAGTTCTGAGATAAATTAATTAGTATTATATAAACTCCAGCTTTTTTCAACAAAATCAGGCCTTCCAGAAAGGAACTGGTGATTTGCAAAAGTCAAAATAAAAGCACATTGATTTACAGATTTTTCTAAAAATATGTCATTTAAATAAATTCTAAGTAAATACATTATATTTTAAAATCACTATTATTTTTACTGGGTTTTGAAATATAAAAATGTTTGCATTCTTTCCCCACCTTTCCCATTCATTGCTATTCGGGTTGTTTCCGATTTAGGCTGCATACATTTAGATGTAGTGCTTGCTTTCTTGAGCAAGCCTGAAAAACATTGCTCTGCGGGCCATATGCCTTGTTGTGGTGTTAAGAATTATAGAGGGCGGTGACAGTCTTAGTGCTGGGATGGAATTCATAATCTTGTGCCTGCAAGGCAAGAGCTCTTTGAACTATTACCTCAGGCCCCATTGTATTTCTATTGTAATAAAACCATTTACATCTCATTAGCCTCACAAATATTTTATTTATTTATTTATTTATTTATTTATTTATTTATTTATTTATTTATTTATTTATTTATTGGTTTTGGGGCCACACCCGGTGGTGCTCAGTGGTAACTCCTGGCTGTCTGCTCAGAAATAGCTCCTGGTAGGCACGGGGGACCATATGGGACACCGGGATTCGAACCAACCACCTTTGGTCCTGGATCGGCTGCTTGCAAGGCAAACGCCGCTTTGCTATCTCTCCAGGCCCGCAAATATTTTATTTTGGGGTCCACACCCTCAAGTGCTCAGGGTGTACTCCTGGATCTGTGCTCAGGGTCACTTTTGGTGAACTGGAGGACCATATAGGATGTTGGGCACCAAACCCAGGTTGGCTGAAAGCAAGACAAGTACCCTACCCACTATACTACCTTTCTGATTACCTAACAAATTTATTATTGAAATAATTATAATAAATTTGTTTGCCTTAATATCTTACTTAACAGAAAATTCCTGCAGTCATTCCATTTTGGGGGAACATATCCAACAACATTTAGCTCTGCACTAAACTCTCACTCCTGGTGGTAATTAGGGAACTATAAGGGATGCAAAGGATCAACCACGTGTAAGGCAAATCCCCTACATGCTGTAGTATTGTTTTGGCCCCTCCTGAAATCATTTAACATAACTTCTTCAAAAACTGACAATAGAAAAATTAGTAAACAAATTGCAAACACATAAAATTTATTTTACATTCCTTGAATGGAAAAATTTTTGTGTACAATAAAAGAGAGACTGAGAGGTACTCCAGGAGTACCTCATGCTTATATGAGGCTGACCGTGGTTCCTTCCTTGGCACTCCATATGGTCCCCTGAAAAACATTGCAAGGAGTCAGATGTAAGTCCTGAACATTGCTGGGTGTGGCCTAGCCCCCTACCTGTAATTTATAATGGAAGAGATAGGAGAGTTCAAATCTGAACTTTGTCAGGAAGGATAGTTGAGCTGAAAAGTAATTTCATTTGGAAGCTCCTGAACTTGAAAGTCTTACTCTGTTGTGATAGCTAGAGTTACAAACAAGACTGTCCAGCAACACACCCCTTTACTGAAATCAGCAAATCAAATGCATGATTATGATACTTTATGAAGACAAGTGTTTGTTCTGAAATGCTAGTGATAGAAAAAATCAAGTGAGCAGACGATGATCTAAAATGATGCCGTGGGGGCCAGAGAGATAGCATGGAGGTAAGGCGTTTGCCTTTCATGCAGGAGGTCATCGGTTCAAATCCCGGCGCCCCATATGGTCCCCTGTGCCTGCCAGGAGCAATTTCTGAGCCTGGAGCCAGAAATAACCCCTGAGCACTGCCGGGTGTGACCCAAAAACCACACAAAAAAAATGATGCCGTATAATAATGATGCTGTAATAAATGATGTATTGAAGATAATGGTTTCCAGCTGTTACTAGGACCTGTTTGCTCCAACTGTCCTTGTGTTTCATAATTACTTTCTGCGCTATATACTGATGATACTTTCTCTACTTCATACCCATAGTTTCTTGAGCTATTGAGGATTGAGAATTAAAAATAAGTAAATTACTGCCTCAATACAGAAACTTTCTAGCCAATTGCCTTTCCTATAACTAGTTCTTTATAATTCAAAGTTTATTCCCACAGCAGGGAATATAAGTAAAATTTAAGTTTGCACATATAACAAGGGAAAGAAGCTTTAATATATATATTTTGGGGGGGTTGGGGTCACATCTGGCAGTGCTCAGGGGTTACTCCTGGCTCTGTGCTCAGAAATCACTCCTGATAGGCACAAGGGACCATATGGGATGCAGGAATTTGAATCACCGTCTGCCTTGGATAGGTTGCTTACAAGGCAAACACCCTACTGCTGTGCTATCTCTTCGGCCCCAGAAGTTTTAATATTTTTGATTGGCCATGCTCAGTATCTCGTCACTAGTATTGCCAACTGGGCCAGCTTAATATCTCATCTATTTGGATTTTTAATAAATGTGGTTAACAAATTTATAATCTATATACATATAGATTATAGGAGGCACACACTAAATTTTTCCTCCAAACATAACACTAAGCTAACAGTATCTCTGTCAAAAAATAGGAGTTGGTAGAAATGAAATGTTTTTTAACAAATTTTATTTGTAAAGACTTTGATTATATGCAAGACAAACAACCTCTCCTTTCATATCTTATATAGCTGGTGCTGCTCTGTGTCCTACATGAAGAATTAGGGGTTATTATTTGCCTTGTGCTCAGAAATGACTCTTGATGGTATTCAGTGAATCAGATGTAGTATCAGAATCAAACTGGGATCAACTGTATGCAAGGCAAAGACCTTACTTTATATTTATATAATCCATGAAGAGTAAAACTTAAGATATTAAATCAGCTCATTGGAAATTAATGTTAAAAGGAGAGTATAATTTCTTGAGGAAGTGGGATGACTGTGACCTGTGATTTAGTTCAACTATCCTCTGGCCTAACCCTGGATATCCAAGAAACAAATCTTTGTTCCAAAGAATTAGAAGAAAATAAAATATAGGGGCCGAAGAGATAGCCTGGAGGTAAGGCATTTGCCTTGCATGCAGAAGGTTTGTGGTTCAAATCCTGGCATCCCATATGATCCCCCGAGCCTGCCAGGAGAGATTTCTGAGTGTAGAACCAGGAGTAACCCCTGAGAGCTGCCTGGTGTGACTCAAAAAAACAAAACAAAAAAAAAAAGAAAATACAGAAACACACCAATATGGTGCTGTTAGGAGGCCATTATATTCTTTCTTCAGAGCTTTGGTTTTACACCAATACCCAAAGTTGGATTATGTGGTTCACTCACTATCAGAGACTCTATGCCAGGTAATGGCAATTGAAATATGCTTAGAGCAAGATATCTGTCAATAGAGGAAAAATGTCCATGGAGAAGAGAGTAGCATAGTCATATGCTGCAGGGCTGAAGCACTGTAGCAGGTTTGCCAATTAGGGCATTATCAGGTTCTTCTCTGCAAGCATAATTTTAGGGCAGTGATGGGAACATTAGGCAGATAATGGAGATGTCAGTGGGACTGAGGATGTAAAAGCAGTTGGAGAGATCTGGATGTACATGTTGAAAGATGCAGGGGTTATAGGCAGAGTGTAAAGTCAAGCAGTGTTTCTGGGGTTAGAGAGCACAGGATTTATGAACTGAGGAGATGTTAGTGGCCAAAAAGAGTTGACAACATAGGAGCAATGAGAATAATTGAACAGTATATTTCCCATTTTATGAGCATTCTGTTACTTTTCCTTTTTTCTCCCCTTTCCCTTTCTCACCTTCCTCTTCCTCATCCTTTTGTGGTGCCAGAGATCCAAGTCAATCCTTATATATGTGAACTATATGCCATACAACTTAACTACATCTTTGATCCCTGAGTAGTGAGGGATTAGAAGGAATGTATTGGTAAATAGACTTTAATTGAGAAAGGAAACATCATTCATGAAATTCAGGTAGAGAGATATGTGCTTTGGACATTTGATAGGAGTGCTAAATAATTGTATCTTTTTACAAAATGGGGGCCTTTTTATATCTGTTATTTTATTTAATTATTATTATTTTTTTTTTTTTTTGGTTTTTGGGCCACACCCAGTAACGCTCAGGGGTTACTCCTGGCTATGTGCTCAGAAGTTGCTCCTGGCTTGGGGGACCATATGGGACACCGGGGGATCGAACCGCGGTCCGTCCAAGGTTAGCGCAGGCAAGGCAGGCACCTTACCTTTAGCGCCACCACCCGGCCCCTTTAATTATTATATTAAACAGAAGACAATTACCATAACAAGATTTTCTCCCCTCTGATTTCTAAGTTCAACAATTTAGAGCAACTAGAACACTAGAAAATTGTTTTGTTCTTCATTTTCCTTGGAGAAAAATCCCATAGAGGAGAACAGATTGAGATGTTTCTGGCTGGTGTCACTTTCTTTTTGTGGTTGGAGGAATGAGGATGTGCATGGGCAGGATGAAGGTTGGGTTCCAGAGTACTTAGGATTAGGGAATACTTTCAATAATTGATGAGGAGGATGGGAAAGGAAATGAACCAAAGCCAGGTTAAAGAATTGAAGGGTGTCCATAGAGGACCTAAATCTGACTTACAATTTAAGAAATCTACAGTTTTACAACTTTCATTAGTTGTTTGGATATAGAGCCCTAGGTTGTTGGCATTAGAGAGAAAAAATGTATACTTTTCTCTAAGTAAAAAAATCAAGACAAGGGAATTCCAAAGTATCATTATCATTATCAATAAAACTAACATGGGGAAATATCTTACACATATATAATTAGGCAACTGGATATTCTACTATATTCATCCCAGATTTATACATAACCACTTACCCCAGTGATTGCTGCAGCATTTCAGGCCTCTCCTCTCCCTACTGGAAGTGGGTCTCTATAACAGGGAGACTATTTGAGCAGACACCACATTGCTCCAAGAGAAAGATACCTCAGAAAAGTGGCTCCTCTTCTGCTTTAGAAGCACCTAATAGTAAATGTTTTGCTTTTTTAAAACATAGGGAACATTCAAGTGCACTCTTTCAAGTTCATGTACACTAATTATGAAGGATGTTTTTGCAATTTGACAACAAATATGTCAAGGCATGTGTTTGCTTGACCATGGTGAGTTGGTTGGGTATTTCTATGGTTCCATGGTGAATCTATATGTTCAGCTTTAGAATGCAGCTTCTCTTATACATTTTCTAGAAATAGAAGCTACTCAGCTGTAATGTATCTTCGCTGTTAACTTTGCTGGGTATTTGTGAATCCAAGAACAGTCCCCAGAATGAGAAATTACTTCCCATCCCCTTGTCCCCTTTCGGGGGAAGGCCTTGGTAATATTTATCCGCAGCAAATAATAATCCACACAGACAAGAAGGATAGGGTGTAAAAGATTGGGCAAGGAGAGCGAGAGAATCCTCCTGCAGCCTGCAGCTTTCGCAAAAGGACCCCTCTCCCCTGTCCATCAAGCTATTTATTGCCAACTCCACAGCGCCCCACCTGGAAGGGCTAGGTGGGGCAATAGTCACAGAACAATCCTAAGGAAACACTTATATACAACAATTCCAAGAATAATCTTATGGAAACTTTTTCATATGCTACACTCAGCAATGAATTTGGGGTGGCATTCAGGTACAAGATACATTAACCACTCTTTTGTATGGTACAGAGATCATACTTATGAGCAAAGAGGTTTATAAGTCATAACTACCAAGAACTCTCTGATTAAAGGAAACTCTAATTTTTCTGAATCAAAGTGTAAAACCCATGTCATATGTCTCTCATCATGATTTATGTGAATGCTTCTGAGTATAGTCCACAGAGCAAGATGATAGAATGTCTGTACATGTATTTGCTGGCTGATCTAGCATATGGTCTACTTACTGCAAGCAGTCAAATGGAGAAAAATGATTATGATGAAGAGATGACTCCAGGGAAAGGATTTTTCTGCTTGAATAAATAAATGTCAAAATTAAATTACTTCTACTGTAAAAAAAAAGTCAAATTCAAAATGGAAGGAGCCACAGCAATGGGAAATGTAGAACAGATGCTGGCACAATGTATTTTAAATTTCTTTAAAACCACAATTATAAATACATCTTTATGTCCCAACTTAATACACACATATACATTTAACTGTTACAAAAGTTTCACAAATCAACACTGACTTTTTTATGGACAATGCATTTTTGTTTTGTTTTGTTTTGTTTTTGGGTCACACCCAGCAGTGCTCAGGGGTTACTCCTGGCTGTCTGCTCAGAAATAGCTCCTGGCAGGCACGGGGGACCATATGGGACACCGGGATTCGAACCAACCACCTTTGGTCCTGGATCGGCTGCTTACAAGGCAAATGCCATTGTGCTATCTCTCCGGGCCCGGACAATGCATTTTGACCTTTCCTATTCTAGCTGCTGGCTTTTAATTATTCATTATTTTGTTGAAACATATCAAACACACAGAAAAGTACATGATTGTAAGTGTAAATTAGTTTGAGTAATCTTCACAATCTACATTCATATTTAAGTAACCTTAATTTTGTTCTATTTATTTTACTATAATTATATTAGTATTATGGCAATATGTTATACTTTACTTTTGCTTCTGTGACAATTAGCACAACTCGTGGTAAAGTCATGTAAATTTATTTTCTGCTGGTTTTGGGGGGCAGAAATTGAGAGTGCATTGACAATGCAGTGTTCCTTTTCTGGCTTGAGAAGTCTTTTTTCCTGCCTTTTCCAACTCGAGAGGGAGTTCATGCTTCTTGGCACAGAGCCCCACCTGACATGTTGAGTCAGCAGATCTAGTATCTGCTTATTTCAGTCTTCTTTCCATCTCTGCCTCTCCTGCCTTCATTCTATACAGACCCTGGTATTTCCATTATGCCCACCTTCAAAATCCAGGATAATCTCTCCTCTCAAGACACTTTATTTAACCATATCAACAAAGCTGCTTTTGCCATGTAAGTAACATTCATATGCTCTGCGTATGAGAGCATGGACAGCTTTAGTTATATAAATGAATTATATGACATATGACATTAATATAACATTGATATATTTATTTTTATTCATATTTGTATAAAGAAATACCAGAAGAAGGCTGGAATGGTAGTTCAGTGAGTAGGGTACTTGCCTTTCATGCAGCCAACCTGGGTTCAATTCACAGCACCTCATATGGTTCCTTGCGCTCCACCAGAAATGATCCCTGAGAGCAGAGTAAGGAGTAAGCCATGAAACCAGAAGATTGTCACAAAAATCTCCTCAGATTACTTGGGAATGTTGACTGGTTGACACTGAAAAGAAATCTTGCCAGGTTTTCAGAAGAATTCTAAAAGAAGAAGGAGAATCTTCGAATGGAAATAGATGATAAATGAATGAGGGAACTAATGAATGGAATGTCCAGTCACATAAATACTTTCTCTTTTTCTATCTCCATTCCTTCACTCCAATCTGCTCTGTGACACTCAGCCTGTTGAATTATCTCTCTGGTCACTAGGGTATGTTATTTTAAAGAAATCCTCTTTAAAAGGATAATGTTAACCATTTTTTCTAAGATGTAGCAGGCCTTTAAAAATATTTATTGCATTGATTCAAGTCTGTATGAGTAATAGCATGACCAAAGTCAGTTTGGGGTAACTTGTGCAGTAGTTCAGACCAGTGTTCCTCATGCTTCAGACACTTGTAAACTAGCATCTGTCTTGTACACCTCTAACCAGCAGTTAAAACCATGTTCTCAACCTTGCACAGCTGTGGGTGGACTGTTGAAGATGCTGGTTTAGATCCTATATAAGACTGAACATGATTGCCTGATTTTTCTTGAAACCTTTGAGTCTACAGAGTGTGCTGAGGCTTTTCATTTTGAGTACTCTGCTTTTTAAACACACTACAGGTTTCCATTTTCCCTTGTTTTTAAAAAAAATTACTTAAACACTGTGGTACAAGGTTGTTCATAATACAGTTGGTATTTCATCCCATAGTTACAAGTTGTTTATGATTGAATTTTAGTCATACAATGCACAACACTCTTGCAGACTAGCTCTTGGGGTCTAGTTTGAATTAGAGGGCTTCTTTTGATTCCTCTTGAAGAGAGTGGATGCATGAGCAGTGAAAAATGAAGAAAATATGAGAGCACACACAAATGTGTGTGCAGAAAAGTGTTCTAACTTTAATTTTCCAGCTAGAAGTTTTATAAGGAGTGACTGCTAGTTACAGTTATAAGAATGCTCACAATTATATAGCAGAGCTTCACAATAAAACAATACATCAAGCTATGGGGATAAGTAGTAAGAGTCTGAGTTACAAAGGAGAAGGTTAAGTTTACAACTCAAAGCAGGTCCTGGTAAGCTAGCCTCAGATGCAAAATAAGGAATTAGTGAGAAGTAAAAAAAAATGGGGGCCGGAGAGATAGCATGGAGGTAGGGCATTTGCCTTGCATGCAGAAGGACAGTGGTTCTAATCCCGGCATCCCATATGGTCCCCTGTGCCTGCCAGGAGCAATTTCTGAGTGCAGACCCAGGAGTAAGCCCTGAGCGCTGCTGGTGTGACTCAAAACCAAAAACCAAAAAACCAAAAAACAAACAAACAAAAAAAAACAAGTAAAAAAAAATCTAAGAATTCTTATCTTCACTGGGATAAGCTCTATTGTTTTAGATGTCCAAGTAAAGAAGAAAGCTAAATCCACAAAGGTGTAGTTCTCAATTTCTGGGAAAAGTCAATGGCCCAAAATCTATATTCTGGCCAAGCCCTTGTATCTCAGAAGTCAATGCTTCTGAGAGAAGCACTGAAGAGAGAGAAAAAATATTGTCTTTAATTTTGTGCTAAAAATTATCCAGGTAAAGGGGTTTTAATCAAAGCTATATTTTGCCTGTGAATATCACCAGAAGGGAGAATTAACTTTAATCTGACTAATATGAAGGGAATATAATGTCAGTATCTAACACGAATCTCAGAAATATTTCCAGTGATCCACACAGGGGATTAAACATCCCAGAGGGCCTTCTGGTTAAATACTTCTTGGGGTGAACTAATTATTCATCTGCACTAAAACTATGATATTTTAGTGGGCCTTCTGTTTGGACCCCCAGAGAAATATGGTAATTCCTATACATGGTGCAACACAACACCATTAATCAGTGCACATTTCCTTCCAACAGTGTCCCCAGTTTTCCTCTTGCCCTTCCCCCAAGTAATCTTTGGGAAAAAGGAGATGGGAGGCATCACTAGCTCTGACTTTGAATTGTACTATAAAACAATAATCTTTAAAATAGCATGGTATTGGACTAAAGACAGACCCTTAGATCAATAAAATAGACTTGACTATTTTGAGACTATTAGGTATACAATCAATAAATCTTTTATATAGGGGCAAGAAATATGAAGTGGAGCAAGGAAATCTTTAACAGGTGGTTTTGGGAAAACTGGTCAACTACATGCAAATAAGAAGAAGAAGAAGAAGAAGAAGAAGAAGAAGAAGAAGAAGAAGAAGAAGAAGAAGAAGAAGAAGAAGAAGAAGAAGAAGAAGCAGCTTTTCACTCATAGCTTATGCAGAGAGTATTGATGAAAGAAAAAGATGATTGTAGGAAGGAAGGCCACCTTCACCTAAATTATAATTTGATGTCCCGTAATCAAAAAGTTATGTCCTTCTCCTTCAGAAACTTCATCAATTCTTTCTTTCTCTTGCCTTTAATGAAGACAGGCCTCCCCATCCCAACAGAAATTATTTTAAAATAACCAATCTAAACTGAGTTGGAAGATAGCTCAAGTTTCTGCTACATGTAAGGTCTTGAGTTTGATCCCCAGTACTGCTTGACTCACTGAACTAAATAGGTGTGACCCTAGCTGTAAAACCAGGCACCATAATTCTATCCTCCATAATGATGGGTCTAAAGAAGGTAGGGTAGTGAAGAAGGATTAATAAGCCAAAATTGTTAGAAAATAAACATGGAGCTTCTTGCCTCACAGTCTGCCTCAGCCCAAAATCAGCACTGTCTCTTTATTAAACCAATACCCATACACCAGGAGGGGGAAAGTTGAGAGAGACGAAAGAATCTATCCAGTGGTCTTTTACATATCAAAGAAAGAGGTTTAAGGAAAGAGGAAGTTGGGGGCTGCTTTTTTAGGGATTATAATTGGGTGTCATTTTATGCCAAGCAATACTACACATGAGGCCTAGCATTACTGAGAATTAAAAATTCATAAAACCAACCCAAAAAAATTGCCACCAAGGGAAAGGTCTTTATTCCCTTAGTGGCCATTAAAATGTGGCTCATTGTTCTCTAAAAAAAGGAAAAAATATCCTACACTTTAAATGTCTTCTTTGAGGTGGTTTTGGCAAGGCACTTAAAAATATTTCTGTGAGGGCTGAAGAGGTAGCACAGTGGTAGGGCATTTGCCTAGCATGGGGCTGACCCAGGATGGATCTGGGTTTGATTCCCAGTGTCCCATATGGTTCCCCAAGCCTGGAGTAATTTCTGAGTGCATAGCCAGGAATAACCCCTGAGCATCACCAGGTGTGGCCACAAAACAAAAACAAACAAACAAAAGAAATATTTCTGTGACATATAGCTACTTACTAGTCCAGTTCTTAAGCTCATATTTCCTTTACTTTTTGGGTGAAATATATGGCCTCACTGCAGTATCTAAGGAGCTCTGTACTGGCAGTAGCAATTGAGCTGAGCATGATGGAAGAAGAGGAACTCCCAGTGGTCTTTGCATAATAGACACTTCACAACAGAGGAAGAGATAACAATAACTACAGACATGAGAAAAATGCCCAGCCAGAGTTAATGAATTTTTCATTTCTATTTTCAGCAATGCAAGTAGAATTATGTCTTAAGAAATCTGGTCTATTTATTCAGCTTAAAGTTTTGCTGATTTCAACATTTGAAGTCTTCTGGATTTGTTCTATCTTAATCAGTTTTTTCTGAGGAAAAAAGGAAAAGACACTTTTCCTTCCTGCAAGTTACTTAAACAGAAAAAAGGCTCACAGTAACCAAGAAAAATTCTACTGCTTAAAGACACAGAATGCCTTTCTTTCAAATGGAAAGCTATTGGCAGGGACAGCTTTAATGACTTTATGATTGTGGCTAGAAGTGACAAAATTGTGGCTGAAGCAGATAGGACATTTGCTTTGCATGTTGCCAACCAGGTTCAATCCACAGCACCCCATATGATCCCCAGAGTCCAATTAGGAGTCATTCTTGAGTACTGAGTCAGGAGTAAACCCTGAGTACCAGATGGGTATCGTCCAAAATAAATCACACACATACACACACACACACACACACACACACACACACACACACACACACACACACACACACACACACGGTAAATGTGGTGTGGGTAAACAAACTCTATGACCATTTGGACTCTTAGGAAAGTATTTTCTTTTTCTTTTTTTTTTTTTTTTGGGGGGGGCCACACCCGGCGGTGCTCAGGGGTTACTCCTGGCTGTCTGCTCAGAAATAGCTCCTGACAGGCACGGGGGACCATATGGGACACCGGGATTCGAACCAACCACCTTTGGTCCCGGATCGGCTGCTTGCAAGGCAATCACCACTGTGCTATCTCTCCGGGCCCAGGAATGTATTTTCTATAGAAATGCCCAAAGGCAATAGAAGACCATTACAGCTGAGTTTTAGTAGGAAAATTTCCACTAAAGGGCATAGGACAGGGAGGGAAGGAGCATGAGAACAATAGTGGAGGGGAAGATAAGTGACCATGCTGGAGGAGGAGGGGTTGCTAGAGGTGGTAAAGTATTATGCATGGAAACCCTATCAGTAACAGTCTTGTAAACCATAGTGTCTAAAAAATAAGTGCATGCATGCATGCATTTGTGTGTGTGTGTTTGTGTGTGTGTGTGTGTGTGTGTGGAGAGAGAGAGAGAGAGAGAGAGAGAGAGAGAGAGAGAGAGAGAGAGAGAGAGAGAGAGAGTAGAAAGAGACAGAGACTGAAGTAGTAATACATAAAGCCTTGCATTAAGCCAGATACAATTCCCATGCTGTGTAGGTCCCCTGAGCACCACCAGGAGTGATCCCTGAGTACAGAACCAGAATTAAGTTCTGAGTACCATCGGGTATAAACCAAAAAACCAAAAGCACAAAATATTGAAAGGAGTCATCCCTGTGCTCAGAGTCAGGAGTAATCCCTGATTGCTAGCTGGATGGTGAAAAATTTGCCTGTCAAAGAGGCTTGCTGGAGAGTGGGAGGGAAACTGAGGACACTGGTGAAGCAAGATTTCTGTTGGAAATCCATATGCTTGAAAGTCAATCATGAATCAAGTAAATCACAGTGCTTCAATAAAAAAATTAATGGAACAGATTAAAAGAGCTAATATTGGGGAAAACGCAACTCTAAACAAGATCCAGGCAGCAAATTTGTTGTTCTGACAGTATTCAACACCCATAGATGGCAGGAGTCATCTCAGAGGATTAGCTACTCTGAGGTTTAGGGGGCTGAGTATTCATCTGAGATTCTAGAACTTGTGTGGTAACCACCAGATATTATACACCTCTCCTCACATTAGTTGAAATGCTTTGAGCAGCGCAGATAGGAAGATATATGCCAAAAGAGGGCATTCAGTCATTTGTTACCCTTTCTGATCTCCTGAAAACAAAGTTTTATTTATTTTTATATCTTTATTTAAGACCATGATTACATACATGTTTGTAGTTGGGCCTCAGTCATAGAAAGAACACACACCTCCACCAGTGCAAATTCCCACCACCAATGTTCCCCATCTCCCTCCTCCCCCTGCCTGTATTCAAGACAGGCATTCTACTTCTCTCACTCATCAACAGTGTCATGGTAGTTCTTAGTATAGTCATTTCTCTAACTGCATTCACCACTCTTTGTGGTGAGCTATATATCATGATCCAGTCCTTCCGACCCTCATCTCTACTGTCTCTGGGCATTATTACAGTGATCTCTTCTTTTTCTTTCCTTTCTTTTTTCCCCATTTCGTCCAGGATCTCATGTTTTATGGCAGAGAGTCTCTCAAAGTAGTCTCTGATCACCCCCTGGATCTCTATATTATCTGTAGTGATCTCCCCCTTTTCATTTTCAATCCGATTTATCAAGCTACTCTCCCCATCCTTATGAGTTTTGCTAGTGGTTTATCAATCTTATTTATTTTGCTTTCATTGTCTTTCATATTGTCCTTTGAATTTCTACTTCATTAATCTCTGCTCTTTGTTATTTTCTTCTGCCTCCCATTTTGGGTTTATCTTGTTGATCATTTTCCAATTTTATAAGCTGTGTCATTAAGCTACTTATGCAGGCCCCTTCTTCCTTCCAGATTTGTGCCTGCAACTTAGATTTTGAGTCTGTGTTTGTTCTGACTATTCAGATGTGTTTCATGTAGGCAGCAGAATGTTGGATTCAGCTTTTTGATTCATTTTGCCACTCTGAGTCTCTTAACTGGTGCATTTGGCCCATTGACATTGAAAGAGATAATTGTCATGGGATTTAGAGCCATCTTTGCATAGAAATTTGGTGTGTCTTTAGGCCTGATTTAAAGTCTTAAAATGGACCTTTCAGTTTATCTTTTTTTTTTTTTTTCAGTTTTTCTTTTAAGGCTGGATTTGAGTCTATAAAGTTTTACCTGAAAAGTACCAACCATCTAGTTAGCCCCTCAGATAAAGAGTTTAAAGTAGAAATATGGAGGATGTTTAGAGAACTCAAAGAAAGCATAAATTGAGCTGCGAGAAAGAAGGGAGCAAAGAAAAGTGGTTTCTAGAATAGTCAAAGTACAATTGTTCATATATGATGAATATTTTGGCTTTTCTTTCTGAAACAAGTTAATGATGCTTCATTTTCTCAATGAAAGTGACCAAGTGACTATGCCGGGATATATTTTTTCTGCTTCATCTTAAAAGTCAATTATTCATTTATTTGTCTCCCCACTTACCTATTTATTTAATGATCATTTTATTGTTTGTTTTGTTTTGAGGCCACACTGGGCAATGCTCAGGGCTTCCTCTTGGTTCTGCTCTCAGGAATGACACCAGTTTGGGGAACCATGTGGGATAAAGGCAATGAACCCAGTTTGGCCACTTGCAATACATGTACCCTAGCCAATATACTCACTCTCTGACTTTCTCCAATAATCAATATTTATCCAATCATCCAATATTATACAACATGTTTTGTTCAAGATGCAAAGAGGCAGATATAAAAAATAAAAATTAATAAAGAAAAATAAAGCAGGAGCTAGTAAATGATAAAGAGTATAATCCCAAGCAAATGGATACCTTATATTTTTAGAGATATAAAATGAATAAAGAGTTTGCATAATAATTGCAAGAAAAATAATTAAACTTGTGCTCTGAGGAACCAGAAAGATAATACAGTAGGTAACTCATTTGCCTTGTACATAGTTGATCTGGGTCTAATTCCTAGCATCCCATGTGACCCCTGAGCCCTCCAGAAGTGATCACTAAGGTCAGAATCAAAATTAAGACCTGTGCATCACCAAGTGTGGCGCGCACGCACACATGCACACACACACACACACACACACACAAGTGATCAAATTATTTATAGATATATAGAAGAAAGGATAGTTGAAGAAAAATGCTAAATTAAGGGACCAGAAAGAGAGAGCATGAAGTTAGAGCATTTGCCTTGCATGCAGAAGTGGTTCGAATCCCGGCATCCCATATGGTCCCCCGAGCCTGCCAGGAGCGATTTCTGAGTGTAGAGCCAGCTGAGAGCTGCCGGGTGTGACAAAAAAAAAAATCTTAGATTAGTTACAAATTAATTTCATGTTCTATAGGAAAATAAAATCACAACTTGACTATTTGCTAAGAAATTACCCTCCAGATAGGATTTCTTTCTAAAAGAGAAAGAAATTTTCTTTCCTCTTTTATTTATCATTTTTACTCAGAAGCAGCTGAGGGTAGAATGATGAGCAAACACTTTTTCTGCTGATAAATTTTCAAAATTTCTATTTGTAGGTCTCCAGATTCTTAAGAACTGTTACTATATTGGAATTTAAAAAAATTTTTTTTATCCACCCATAGAGACTTTCTCTGCCCATTTTCTAGATAAAGAAAGGCTAAAATGGTTAAATCTGTATGTGTTTTGTCAAGTCTCAGCTTGATCTTGGGCAGTTTTTAAGTGCTGGGGACACAAGGACAGAATAAGAGGGTGCCAATGCCAATGGAAAGACTAATTATAGCTATGCAGTGTTCCATGTGCTGCCACAAAACTGCTTTGTAGTAGAAGTAAAGATGTTAGCTGAGAGTGTGGCAGAAATGAGGAATTCTGGTTCTGGTCCAGACCTGCTGAACCCAAATATTCATTTTTTTTGTGTGTGTGGGTTTTTTGGGTCACACTCGGCAGTGCTCAGGGATTTACTCCTGGCTCCATGCTCAGAAATTGCTGATGGCAGGCATGGGGGATCATATGGGATGCCAGGATTTGAACCTATGACCTTCTGCATGGAAGGCAAACACCTTACCTCCATGCTATCTCTCCGGCCCCCAAATATTCATTTTAATGAGATCCCCAGATGATTAATACTCTCATTAAAAAATTAAAAGTTATGCCTTAGTCTGCTTTGAGCTGACTTATGTATGCTATGTGATCACTTTTTAATTAACAAGCAATATGAATCTATTTATTTCTCAGTAATTGGGCTTATTAATTTCTCACTAAGCTGACTTTCCACCACTGATCTATTACTTTAAAACTTGACATGATAATGTAAGAATGTCTTATCAGTCTATGAAAATAAAAAATTTCCCTCTGATTGCCAAAGTTAATTTTTTAGATATGTAAAAAATAACTAGAAATCTATCAGTAATGATAAAGTAGTCATCATTATTTTTTAAGCTTAACTTTTTTCTACCAACTATTTTTAATTTGGTTTTTGGGTCACACCTGGTGGCACTCAGGGGTTACTCCTAGCTCTATGCTCAGAAATCGCTCCTGGCAGGCTCGGGAGACCATATGGGATACCGGGATTTGAACCACTGTCCTTCTGCATGCAAGGCAAATGCATTACCTCTGTGCGATCTCTCTGGCCCCTCTACCAATTATTTTAATATTTATTTTTTTATAGCCCTCCTATACAGTGCTTAAAGGATCAGCAGACCACTCCCACTCAATTCAGTGCTTGGGTCCAGCAATATAGTATTGTATAGTATTTCTGAATTCCATAGTGAATATGAAAATGTTATTGGGAGAACTTTGGAAGGAACAATAGCACAGCGGTAAGGTGTTTGCCTTGCACATGGCCAACACAAGGCAGACTCCAGTTCGAATCCCAGCATCCCATATGGTCCCTCGAGCCTACCAGGAGCGATTTCTGAGCACAGAGCTAGGAGTAATGCCTGAGTGCTGCTGGGTGGGACCCAAAACCCAAAACAACAACAACAAACAAACAAAACAACCCTTCCCTCAATAGGACAGATCTGCAAAGATAGAAGAGAAAACACTAAATAAAAATAGTATTCCAACGTTGCCTGATTGGTAATAGCCAAACACGTGGAAAAATGGAAACAGTTTAGTCTAAGATGAGACTAGTTTAACAACCCTAAACAAAGGTGTCCCCTCAACTTCCTCCTTTCCCAAATTCTTCCTTTGATATGTAAAATCCCACCTGGATTACTCTACTTTCACCCTCCTGGTATTGGGAATTGGTTTGAATAAAGAAAGGAGTTCTGGCTGTTTGCTGAGACAGAGAGAGCGTGAGACAAAGGCCACAGATGCAATGTCCATCCTTTCCTGACTAGCTTGGTATTATTTCTTTGGCCACTACCCGGCTTTTCCAGACCCGACTGCATGGGGTTTAGAAATACGGTGCCTGTTTGTTTGTTTTGGGGTCATAACAGGCAGCGCTTAGGAATTACTCCTGGCTCTGTGCTCAGAAATCGCTCCTGGCAGGCTCAGGGGACCATATGGGATGCCGGGATTCGAACCACCATTCGTCTGCATGCAAGGCAAACGCCCTGCCACTGTGCTATCTCTCCAGTCCCTACTCGTGGATTTTTATTTTACAGTTTTTAATGACCCAGATCACACTTTCTCTTTGTTTCTCAACCACCCCGATTACTGTCTTTCCTCAGAGGAACAAACATTCATCTATATGCGACTAACTCGACTTCTCTGGGTGAGACCCTCAGTCTCTCCTCAGTAGATGCAAAATCAGAACTAGGGTCCTTTGGGTTACGTCACACCTTCCTGGAATGAAAGAGCCCACTTTTCCTGAGTGTATATCCTCCTTAGGATGGTCTGTCACGTCTAAAGGTGACAGCAGAAACAATGACCCTTGTGGAGTGTGGTTTTCTGGTTTCGATAAAGTAGAGAAATGAGGGGCAGAAGAGATAACGCAGTGGTTGGGCGTTTGCTTTGCACGCAGCCGGCCCAGGACGGGTGGTGGTTCGAATCCCGGCATCCCATATGGTCCTCTGAGCCTGCCAGGAGTGCAAAGCCAGGAGTAACCCTGAGCTCTGCCGGGTGTGACCCAAAAACAAAAAACAAAAAAATAAATGAAGTGATGGCAGAGGGTAGAAGTAAGGACAGAAGTCACAGAAACCAATTCTGGGCAAAGGCAAGAGGAGGGACAAAGCCTATGTAGGCCTTGAGAGTGTTGTTGAGTTTGAAGCCCAGCTTGGCCACAGACTAAAGGTATGACTCCACTGTCCTCTGCTTTGGAACGGAAGTAATTGTACCTATTACCTAAGAATGTTGTGGAAATGAGTCAAGCCAATGTGCAGAAGGCCCAGAGCTGGGCAAGAGGTGGAATCCACAGATCATGGAAGTGTCAGGGACAACATGAAATCGCCCCCAAACCAAGAGGACCACATAACCAAACACCTGAAATGTTGCTGATTGATGGACGAACAAGACTTGGCTCCAGCAAAAAGCTTTTTACACAGGGACAAAACTCAGGCTTTGGAACTGAGGACTGAAACGAAGCAAACCTGCAGTGACTCGTGTTTGATATTTCTTTTTGGATGTAGTACGCTTAGGAAACAACTAACGAAAGCTTCTAAAAAAAAAGAAGGACCAAGCTCACAGGTGAACACTGTGAAGATTGTCCGTTCTGTTCTCTCCACCTGTAAGTGAGCTGCAAACATGGAGGAAGGAGAGATTTACAGATAGAGGTATGTTCCCCCGAGGCTGGCTAGATGGCGATAGAAGCACACAAAAACAGTGAGAATGGTCCCTTCTGTTGTGGTCTATGGATTAACAGGCTTGTCTTTGGGCTACTCAGCTCACCTGCAGCACACACCCGTCTTTCCATCTACACCATGGGATTCTTCTCATTCCTTCTTGCCTTTCTGTCTTCAAATGCTTCCCCCAAAATAAAAATGTCTTTTTATTCAGGAAGAGCAGAAATGCATGGAAAAGTGTATAAAATACCAAGTTATATAAGGCATTGTTGTGTTTGAGAAATAATATTGGAACAAGTCCTAGTAGGATCCTTAAAATTTTTCTCTTGTTCTCTTTGTTCTGTTAAGTTTTTGGCCACATCTGGTGTTGCTCAGAGCTTTTTCCTGGCTCTACACTCAAGATCACTTTTTGTTTGTTTGTTTTTGGGGTCACACCCAGGGACGCTCAGGGGTTACTCTTGGTTATGTGCTCAGAAATTGTCCCATACGGTATGCCATGGATCTAACTGAGGTCTGTCCTGGGTTAGCCTTATGCAAGGCAAACGCCCTCCTGCTGTGCTATCACTCCAGCCCCTCAAGATAACTTTACAAAAAAAATTAAAAATCAAATCACTGTGAAATACAGTTACAAAGTTGTTCTTGATTGAGTTTCAGTCATACAATGTCCAACACCTATTCTTTCACCAATGCACATTTCTCACCACCAATGTCCCCATTTTCCTTCCTGCCCCCCTTCCTTTCCTTTCTGCCTACCTCAATGCTCAATGGCAGATATTTTTCTTCTCTCTCTCGCCTCTTTTACAAATTGTGGTTTGCAATATTGTTACTAACAGGGTATATGCATATCACCTTATCTCCTTTCATCACCCAATTTTCGTCTAGAGTGATATTCCAACTATCATTGTCATATCAACATATCAACATAGCATTGTCAGATCAACATATTATTGATCACTCTTAGCTGTGCTCAGGGGACCATATAGGGTGCCGAGTTAGCTTCATGAAAGGCAAGCACCTTACCCTGTTACTATGACTCCAGTTCCTTTGAAGTTCCTCTTAAACTTCAAACCTATCAAACATTATTCAGAATTTTGGGGACAACCCTCAAGTTAAAGAATCATTTCAACTTCAAGTATGGGAGGAGTGTTCTGAGTTCAGCTCCTAACTGCAGCATGACCTCAGATAAATGATTTAATCTCTTACAACAGGGGTGGGGAACACGCTTCTGAGGAGGGACCTCTGAAGAGAGCTCTCAGAGCGCGTAGTCCCGTCCCAGGCTGCGTCATCCTGTCTCCCATCCCTCGGAAACAACTGCACGGGCCAGCGAGTGGGGGGACCGGTGAGTCACATGTTGTGTCACATCTTGTCGTTAGTTCTGAGTGTGGAGGACGCAGCACACCCTCACCATCACTGCAGGATTTTTACCCTCACTCAAAATGGCAAAATGCAATATGTGTTTAATAGATTATTGTTAAAATTAGATGCTTTTGTGTGAGTGTCTGTTTTGGCATGTCACTGCGTGGTGTGGCTCTCTGACTCTCACAGTTTAAAATTTTGGCTCTTTGTGTTGAACTTGTTCGCCACCCCTGTCTTACAACCTCAGTGTTGTATAGCTCGAAAAGATGAGAGTTGAACATATGGGGTGGATGCCACCAGGTAGACTATACCTGGTATTTGTCCTTGCCTGGTGCTCTAATGGTAGTGCAGGAATAGAATGGAACTTGCTATTGCTACTGTGAGAGGAGGGAGGGAAGTGTCTGAACCACAGTGCAGCCTCATGCTCCACAGGCTTGCTGGGGAAGTGGCTAAGGGACATTAGCTCTATTATACAATTAGTCTACATCATTACACAGCACCGCACACAGGAAATACTCTGAAGTTTTGAATAACCTTGAAACTTTAGAGGAAAAAAATCAAAATGGTCTGAAATATGCTATTTATCAGGCAATGAGTAGAATCCAATTTATCCTTCTCTTTCCCCTTATTTTCCTTATCTTTCTTTTCCTTTTCCTCCTTTTATTCTTATCTTTCCCCTTATTTTCCTTACCTATCCCTTTCTTTTCCTCCTTTTATCCCTTTTTTCCAACTTATTTTTCTTCTCTTTCTCTTCCTTTTCATTCTCTTTTCCATTTCTTTTGTTTTGTTTTGTTTTTTGGTCTTTGGGCCACACCGGGCAGTGCTCAGGGGTTACTCCTGGCTGTCTGCTCAGGAATAGCTCCTGGCAGGCACGGGGGACCATATGGGAGGGACACCGGGATTCGAACCAACCACCTTTGGTCCTGGATCAGCTGCTTGCAAGGCAAATGCCACTGTACTATCTCTCCGGGCCCCTATTTTCCATTTCTTTCCCCACTTTTTTCTTTTTCTTTTTTTTATTGTTTTCAACAGACACTTATTGAGAGCTCATTGTGTGCACACGGGGACAGGAAAAAGAATAATCTTGTTAATTCAAGTGGGAAACTGGCCAAGAAAATTAGCTTCATCAGAAATGTTGTGGTGCTAGCAGGGCAAAGAAAAGGAACAGAGAGACAGAGAAGATAAAGAGGAAGAAGAGAAAGAAATGATAATGAATGATAATTATATTGTAAGTATCTCTGCTCCTTTCTGTCACATGGTTTTATTAATAGTCTATGTTAACGGATTTCTGGGAAACTTATTTGATGGCTCATTCTGAGCTGATTGACATGTATGCTGAGAGGGATTTCTAGTGTATGCTCCAACCTAATTTAATCACAGTAAAACTTAGATGTAGTACATTTTTAAAGGAACATGGGACCCCAGATGACCCCAGAAAAGTGCTTACTCTGGGAATGTGAATAAAGTGTGTTGCTAAAATAGGGAGGGGCAAGTAAGACAGGATTGGGTCTCAGACTTCACATTTGAGTCCAGTTTCATTCCTCCTTTCACTAACTCCTTAGTGCCAAGCGTTCCAGCCCTGTGCTATGTTGGAGGAAACCTTCTTCCACCCTGACCACTGAGTGTGTCTTTAGTCCTTATCGCTGACCTGGCTACCTGGGTCATTCTCAAGAATGAAGTGCACAGGTTTGAAGTGGTGCCTTACTCTTCCTCTACTCACAGAGCTGGCATTGGCTTAAACTACATGGCTGCAGGTCTTGGTAATGGCTGTCTTGGCAATCCAAAGCTTGTTCTCAGCCACTTATACTTTTGTTTTGACTAGTACCAGAGGCTGGCCTAGCTCCTCTGCATCACCAGGACCAATCTCTGCTCTCTCCAACACTCACCTCGACGCAGTCCTAAAGCAAAACAACACATGATAGTGCCTCTATTTTGCAGATTATATCTTATGGAAAATACATATTTGTGGGGTCTCAGAATGAACCCAGGACTGGAGATTACAGCGGCTTCACCTCTCTGCACTTTAATCCCCTTTTCATTTTGGGGAGCTCCTAAATGTTGGTCTGGGAGCCCCAGCAACACTTCCAGTGACAACCAACCAAGCCAGCAGTTCAGTGCTCAGACCTCAAGTATGTGGGAATGCTCAGGTCCTGTAGTGTTGGGAATTACTGGGATCACACCTGACAGTTTTTCAGGTTTTTTTTTTAATATATATATCTTTATTTAAACAGCTTGATTACAAATATGATTGTAGTTGGGTTTCAGACATGTAAAGAACACTCCCCTTCACCAGTGCAACATTCCCATCACCAGTGTCCCAGATCTCCCTCCTCTCCACCCTACCCCCGCCTATATTCTAGACAGGCTTCTACTTCCCTCGTTCATTCACATTGTTATGATAGTTCTCAATGTAGTTATTTCTCTAACAACACTCATCACTCTTTGTGGTGAGCTTCATGTTGTGAGCTGGACCCTCCAGCCCTCCTCTATTTTGTTTCTGAGAATCATTACACAAATGTTTTTCATTTTTCTCAAAACCCATAGATGGGGAGACCATTCTGTATTTATCTCTCTCCCTCTGACTTATTTCACTCAGCATACTAGATTCCATATACATCCATGTATAGGAAAATTTTATGACTTCATCTCTTCTGATAGTTGCATAATATTCCATTGTGTATATGTATCATAGTTTCTTTAACTATTCATCGATTGAGGGGCATCTAGGCTATTTCCAGAGTCTGGCTATTGTAAACAACACTGCAATGAATATAGGTGTAAGGAATTGATTTTTGTATTGTATTTTTGTGTTCCTAGGGTATATCCCTAGGAGTGGTATAGCTGAATCATATGGGAGCTCAATTTCTAGTTTTTGGAGGATCTCCAGGGTTTCAACCCTTTATGTTCTGGGGCCACAAGGAGCCCAAGATGGAACCTGGGTATATGCAAGACATGTACCCTAGACCCTGCAATATCTCCCTTCTGAGACTTATTTTCTTTTCTTTACTCTGCAGCATCAATCAGCTTCTAGTTTCATCTGTCCCCTTCTTATTTATCAGGTCCATCTCCCTGACTTTCCATTCATCTCTCTGACTTTCCTTTCCCCAACAAAACTCTGCCTTCTTTGTAGGGGCAGGGATTTTCATTAGTTGAATTTAACTGGTAGACAAATATAATAGAAGAGTACCTGATATCCAGTGGACACTGAATCAGAAATTACCTAATTAACTAATTAAGTAACAAAGGCAAAATTTCAAAAATGGCAATTTTTGTTTGTTTGTTTTGGGGCTTCACCTGGCAGTGCTCAGTGCTCTTGGCTCAGCATTCAGAGTGATTCTTGGCAGGCTCAGGGGACCATATGGAATGCCGGGGACTGAACCTAGGTCAGCCATGTGTTAGGCTGTACTATTGCTCCAGCTCCATCAAACATGGCATTTTATTCCAATATTAATGCTAAAATATCACCCAAGTGTTTAGTTTAATTTTTGTTTCAATTAATCTATTTTAGATCATCTGAAGAAAAAGTATTTGGTAATTTTCTGCAAAAAAAAGCAAGCCATGTGACCTTTAGCTGAACCAAATCCTTGGACAGTTCTTCATTTCTCCTATCCACTGAAATGGTGTGCGTTCAGTTTCTGGAAGCTTCAGAAATCCACCTTTAATACAAGAGTTGTTACTGCCTGACAATAGCGAGTTTACCTAGGGGACACATGGGTGTCATTTTCAACACACACTGATGGCATCTCATCTTTACTTACTGCATTTTTTTTTATGTCGTTTCTGACTTCATATGTGTTTTTCCTTCCAGGAGCTGTATTTCTAATTTTTTTGATTGCTTATACATGGCTGTTCTCAAGGCTTACTCCTGATCCTATGCTCAGGGACAGCTCCTGGTAGTACTCAGAGGATTATATATATTGCTGGGTATTGAACTGGGGTCAACCTTGTGCAAGGTAAGTGTCCTATCCCTTATGCTATCTCTCAGGCCCACAGAGTTGCATTTCTTTTTTCTTTTGGCCACACCTGGTGTTGCTCAAGGCTTACTCCGAGCTCTACTTTTAGGGATTACTCCTGGCAGGCTCAGAGGACCATATGGAAATGCTGGGAAATGAATCCAGGTGGGCAGTATGGAAGACAAACACTCTACCCACCATATTATCATTCTGGCCGACAACAGTTGCATTTATAAACACACACACACATCCCTCACCTCTTTGCCAGCTCTCTCTGCCAACTGCTTTCCAAGAATGAATCTGGCTCTGTGATTTGAGCATGTGGGTTTATTGTTTTGTTTTTTTGTGTGCATGTCTAGTGCCATTTTCCTGAAAGCTATTTATAAGGAATAGTTCTAGAATTTTTTTAAGATGTCTGTATGTAGAAATTTGTTTGCTTCAATGCTGCCTTAAATATATTCTTTGAACTTTTAAATTTTTCTTTTTTTCATGCTATACATACCTTATTAACACAAAATATTAATCTCTTGAAAAATAAAGTCATAGATAACAGAAAAATGAAAGAAAAAATTAGCAATGGATAAAGCAAAAGATAAAAAGCTATGTGAAAATAATTAAAAATCA